>NC_056729.1:1999226335-1999413835 GCF_019279795.1 Protopterus annectens | reverse complement strand
GCTTACACCCACGTTAATTTTCATTAAAGAAAAGAAAAAAGGGTGATAGGAAAGTAGTGAAATGTGGGCAAGCATGAGGTAAAACATTAGGAAAACCAGCTAGGGATGTGCAGTATGGGTGTAGAAAAGGACCATAGCTCTACAATTCTTCTGCAGCAACAGCTGTGAATAATGTGCAGAATTTGGCATTTACAGCCTCACACCCACACAGAGGGGTGTTGCTGACAGACATTCACAGAATAATCTGTGGGCTGATTGCTTAGTTTCACTGTACATGTGGGCTAAATGTAGAACTATGTATGGGGCAATGTTTTTTTTTTTTGCAGGACAGATGCCCTTTTTTTTAAGGTGAGAGTGGAATGTTTGGGAAAGGATGTATGTATGTATGTTTGGGGAGGTAGATTAGGTTGGGTAGGATAGGTTGCATTTGCAGACAGACAAGACAGACAAAACAGCAGGCAGGGGTGGTATATGACACATGAGGGGGTAAACAACTTTGATGGGGAGGGTGCTTGGGAATCTGAATCCCATGATCCCCCAAATGGATACAGTGGGACTGAGGTCCCCACCCATGGGCAGTCACCACTGCTCCTTCACGGCCTTGAAGGTGGCTATGCTGGGGAGTGGAAAGGAGGGGCACCCTCCCCCTCAAGGTTCACCAGGTGGCCCACAATCTGGCGCAGCTGGCCACCCAACTCAGCTCAGATGGTGCTGTGCACCAAACCCTGGAACTGACTGCAGGTGACAAGCTCCTGTCCGCGCCCATTCCCAGGGGGGGGTCCCATCCCCTGAGGCGATTCCACCCGAATGTGGTGCAGGACCAACGATTGAAGAAGTCCCGGGCTGGGTCGCAGACATGCTGGGGCCCAGTGCCATGGCCCAATGGGCTGGGACAGGTGAATCCACTGGGATCCACCTTCCCAATCATGCTATGGTGCTGAGGTATTACAGAATATGTCAGCTAGTTATGCAGAACACATTTCAAGATTATTTATAACAGGATGTGTGGGTGTTCCAATTAAACCCATAAAACAGATCTGAAACAGTTGCATAGCAAACATAGCACATACATAAATGGAACAACAGTGTGCATCATAACAGCATGCCTGTAACATTGCTGGCAACAGGCCACCAACAATGGTATTTGAACAAGGTATGTTAACATGCAACCAATCAAATATATGAACAATAATAGAACACAAGTGCCAACAATAGGTTTGCATAACAACATACCCATAATATATGAATAATAAGTATTACTGCAGATGAGGGGTGGGGGGTGAGACAAAAAGTCCATTAAAAACTATTTATGCTTCTATTTTCCACAACAGTACTACTCAATACTTTATGGGTCTGCCCTCACTTTACATCCACCTATGGCCCATAGCTTCTGTAGCACAAACATACTTATTAAACTGTCAGCCTGGAATGGTATGGGGAAAACTGAGACTACTCTGGGTACATGACTTGAGAGTACTCTTACATGTCAGGGTTACATATCTGGCACCGGAGGGGTATCCTGAACTGCTATGTGAGTGTGCTACTGGCATACTTCAACTGGTTTCCTATCTGTGTCCAGGGTTATTGGCAGCAGTGACCACTAGCCATGAAAGTGTGACACTTGAGAGACATGTATCGGGAAGAGTGCATGTTGTATGTACCTATCCTACTGTCATTTGCAGGCATCTGGTGGGACATTTGAACAGTTGTACACAGTTTATTAGTATACCCTTCATACAGCTACTGCCAACATTTCCTTACATGTAAAACCTGTGGAGAAAATATTTAACACTACCTGACTGTTTTTACATTGATTCCTGATTCCTTGTGTGTAGATATGCACACATCTTAGTACCACTCCCTGAATTTGAACCATGTCTGGGTGTGCAAAATTAACAGCTAAGCTATTTCTCATCACACTGAGCTACTGGAAAACTGCTGTTTCTTGTTTCACTGGTTTCTGCCTATTAGTATCTTGGTTAGACAGTCTGAACTTATAATACTGTGATGTATGCATGACAGATAGTGTACTGTCATTAATCCTTTGAATTACTACAATCTGGAAAGCAAAGGTTAACACAAGGCAATGCCGCATGGAACACACTTTGATACCTTACACATTACTATTCAGGGTACAGAGCTTAGTGCAGTATATATTTCACATTTCATTTATATCTTGTTTTACAGCTCCGCCATCTACAGTTTTTCTTAACAGCTGGTTCACAGAACAACTTCAGTTAATGTATGCTGTCACAGCCATATTTACTGTGAAGAACCTGTATACATTCTGTATGTCTACAACAACATACCAGAGTAAACACAACAGTTTTTGGTAGGGGACTTTATTACACATCAATAATAGCGGGACAAACTTTTTTATTTATTCAGTTAACACAGTAACAGTATACCTACTAGCAGTAAACAATGTACTCATTCTTAGCTATTTGCACAATATACTGCAAAATAGATTTGTACTCACCAGCCTGTTGGCACAGCCTCAGCAGTCTGTTGCCATGAACTTCAATATTACTAGCCCTCTCTGCTGCAGCTGTAGGGGAGAAAAACAAATATTATGCATACCTGTCTATCACATTCTCAGGCTAGTATTTGCTACAAACTACTTTATAGTGATACTTACTCACTATTGGAGCATTCCGTGCCTGTGCATCTTGGATCCACTGGGCCAAGAGCACCCACTTTCTCTGCTTTAGTTCAGCATAGTGGTGCTGTACCTGCTCACCAGTCCAGGGTATGCCAGTAGCATCGATGAGATCATGTGCAAGATGGTCCCAGGCCAAATCTTTGTATTGTGAGCCCTGGTGCTAGCCCTGCAGCAGTCTCTCCTCATGGTTTTCTAAAAGGAGTCCAGCCATGACCCTGAACTCCTGAATTCTCCAGCGCTGCGCCCGAAAGCAAACTACTTCACCTACACCAGCCATAGTACCTGCACAGATGAACTATAAGAGATTCTGGCTGTATTCCCACCTGTGCCATTTAAACAAGGTAATATTCCTGCCCTTTGCCATCATTGGACCATTTTGAACATGTTAAGCTCCGCTAAGCAGTGCGCAAATCCGGTAAGCTGAGTTGAACAGTGCTTAAAAGGGTGTATGCTGAGCACTGGTTAACAGCGTGCAAATCCACTTAGCTGAGCTACATGCTGCTTAGCATTCATGTCTAAGCCATGTTTAAACCTGCTAAGCAGAGCTGAGCATTGCTAACAATTGCTGAATTTTCATTTTTAGAAAATATCAGAATAATGACTTCATTTAGTAAGTGTATATGATTTACTTTACATGACATCCCTCTATGTGCTTTCATTACATTAGCAAGAAGTCTGACTATACTGTATGAGACACTTGTGTATATATGAGTGGTTACACATGTTATATGCACTCACACTTCCAGTTTACACCAGCTACACTACCCTGTCTGACAAAACTCGGTTACTACATAATTTAAGTTGAAAATAGTAATTTTAACACTGCTTTCCCATATAAAAATAAACTGCCTGTCTTGGTACACGAACCAGGAACATCTGCATGTAAAGCCAGGACTCTAACCACTATACTATCTCGGCTTGGGGAGTCCATCTGTATATTTTTATTTATCTCCTATGGGATGTTTAAGCTATGCTAAGCAGAGGGCCGTAATGTGCACACTCACTCAGCTATGCTTAAACATTGCTTAGTATGGAAAAAAATTATCATATTATTTCTGGCCATCTACAGCTTTCTTGCTCTAGGAAGTTAACAGGTATGTGAGGCGGGCATCCAGGCATTCTGCAGGAACATGTACAGTTGACGGCTATGGCCATACATACTTTTACAATGCAGGGGGTGTGTGACAGAACTTGTCACACACCCCCTGCATTTCCTTACTGATCTACTAGCTATTATAGTGTCTGCAGACATTAACATAGTTATTTTATTAGCTGTCAGTGTCCATGGAGACTGACAGCACTTGCAAAGTGCTGTGCAGCACTTTCACAATGCAGGGGGTGTGTGACAGAACCTGTCACATACCCCCTGCATTGTTTCTTGCTTCCCTAGCTATTTCAGTGTCCAGGGACACTGAAATGCTCATTTTAATTTCATTTCAGTGTCCGTGGACACTGAAATAGATTTGAAAGTGCCATGCGGCACTTTCTGATTGCAGAGAGCATGTTCAATGTCTGTGCACTACTTAAACATGCCTCATGCACTCATTCACTGTTCATGTCCATTTAGCCTTAACAGCAGTGCACCTTCATGAATATGCAAGGTGCGCTGCTGTTAATGGCAATGCTACACGGACATGAATCACTCCGTGCAGGAATAGCACTATTCCTGCATGGACTTTATTGAATTCAGGGGATTATATCTTGTTATTGTCATGCAAGAAGTACAGAATTTAAGATAGAAGATATTCAAAAAGATTAAGAGAGAAATTAGAGGAAGGAAAAATAATCAAACAAGAACTGTTAAAAGTTTCAAATGCAAATTTGTGTTTTTTATTACAACAGATTCATGAAAAACATTATATAGACCAAGAAACTTGGGCCATTTGGAAAAAGAAGCAACTGAGGAAGTACAAAAATATAAAGAACAAAACCTAGAGATTTTTGAAAGGTATAAAAAAGAAATATGGACATGAAAAAGAAAGACAGATCTAATATGGTGCAATGTTTACGCAAATGAGAAAGCCAAAATAAGCAATACAAAAAAAACAGCTCCAAAGATATTTCAAGAAAAATACAGGCAAAGGCATCCAGATATGTCAAATTTCACAATACAAAAAATAAGATCTCAAAGAGGGAACGTAGAACAAAAGATTGGTAAAGTAGAAATTAAATAGAAGCTAAAGCTATGAAATACCTGTAAAGTGAAGGATTGAGTGTACAAAGACTAACACAGGTTATGTCACAGCATGATGGAACAATGAGAAACAGGTAGGGTGTAAGACATCTACATAAGAAACATGGACATGAGAATAAAAAGACATTTAATATGATGCAATATTTATGCAAATTAAAAAGCAAAACTAATCAATACAAAAAAGCAGCACCAAATATATTTAAGAGAAATACAGACAAAGGCAACCAGATATGGAAAATGTTGCACTAGAAAAGAAGAAAACAAAGGGAGAAAGTAGAAAAGAGGATTAGTAATGGAGAAGTTAAAGAAATGGAAACTGAAGTTATGGATTACCTATGAAGTGAAGTAGTTAGTGTAGAAATTCCAAATCTGGAAATGCCACAGCATGATTGAACATTGAGTCCTCAGTCTAAGGAGAAACAGATGGAATGAGAAGTATCTGATCGGTTGCCACATGAAGATACTCTCGTGCCTTCAGTAAGAAACTAGTACAAAAGCTCAGTTGGAGTTGCTGTGGAAGGAACAGTAAACAGTGGCAACTCTGCTGTAGTCCATGTTATGGAGTGATAGGGCAGTGAGTTCCCATGTGAAACAGTAACGGAGGACGGAGATTGCAGCTGAAGAGAATATGTCACAGGAAGGTGTTCAGGAACTTTCTGTAGAATGCCTACAGGAAACGGATAATAAAACATGTGCCTTCAGTTTAGAAGAAATTATCTTTGGGAAGAGCTGCTTGATGTAATAGAGATGGATAGACATATTAAGATCAATGAAAGAAATTAATTACAGAAAGTCAATAAGGCACAAAATGTCAGAAGTCTGATAAAGCAAACACAATAATCAAGACTATTAACGTAACTTTATGTGATTTAACAGAAATAAATATGTTATACTACTGTACAGCAAAATTAACAACAAATAAAGTCTTACCACATAAATACAGGGCAATAAGAGAAAGGGAGAAATCAAATGCCATCATGGAAGTATTGAACAGAGAAAACTATAAAGCAGTTAACACAAGAAGTGTCACTGTTAGAAGAGTATAGAAGACGGAATAGATCAACAAAATTACTTAGAAAGGTAGATGTGATAAAAGCAATGTACAGTATCAGAACAGACCAGGATCTATCATACACTATTTACAAATAATAAGGTAAAGCTATCAGCACAGGCAGAAAAGCTTAAAAGATAAGCAGATGAATATAAAGGAAACATTCAAAATAAGCAAAAGGAATAGAAACACACACACAAAAAAAGAGAAGAAATAGGCACATTCTGGAGAAATATCTATGAAGCCCCTGTGGAACATAACAAAGATGCTGAATGGATAGAAGTAAAAGAAAGAATAAGAAGTTCAAATGTACAAGATATGAAATGGGATGAAGTAATGGGAAACTGAAACAAAATTAAGAAAAGTTCCTAAATGGAAAACCCTAGGCCCAGATGTAGTACCTAACATCTTGCTAAAAGCATTAACATTGTTACACTAAGATTTAGCCCTGAGAAAGAACTACTTATATACACACCCCAAACAGATACCAACCTGGTTAACAACAGGAAAAAAAACAATACTTCTCCTTAACAGTGAACCTGCAAGATATACTAAAAACTATTGACCAATAACTCACCTGCTGACTACGTAAAAAGCATAAACTGGAATTGATGCTGACAGAGTTTGTAGTCATTTAGAAGAAAACTCAATCGTGGCAATAGAACAAAGCAGTAATAAAAGAAAGTCATATGGAACAAAGGATCAGTTGCTGTTAAATAAAGTCATAATGGAAAATTGTAAAAAAGGCATAATGAATCTCAGTATGGCATGGATTTGTTAAACAAAAAAGCATTTGACAGCATCCCACATTCATGGATAAAGGAGTGCTTACAGATGTATAAGATACACCCTACATTGATGAATTACATTACACTGCCAATGAAACAGTGGCAAATGACTTTGCAGCTTAGCCATGATAAAGACCAATTATTCCAAGGATAGAAATTCAAAGGGGGATATTCCCTGGTGACTCTTTGCCACCGCTGCTCTTTTGTCTTGCCCTTAACCTATTAATCTGTCTACTTAACAGATTAGATCATGGTTACAGTTTGACTCCCACACAACAACAAAGTATAAAGACTTATCTTCTTTTTGTGGATGATTTAAAACTGTATAGTTCATCAGATGATATCCTGAAAACACAGCTGAAAGGGGTCAAAACTTTCCCAGATGATATAAGAATGTCATCCGGTCTTGATAAATGTGCAAAAGCAACATTTCAAGCAAGAAGGCTCCAGCATCAAGAAAATATCAGTCTGGATCAGGAATGCGATATAAAGGAACTGGAGCAGGAGGGAACTGATGAAGGATCAACAATAAAACACGAACAAATGAGGAATATTTTAGAAGTCTAAAATTAATACTGAATACAGCTCTGACATCTAGAAACAAAATCCAAGCTATAACCAATTTGCTCTTCCTATTCTAATTTAGCTTTGGGGTGATTGACTGGCCTCAAAAGGCATTGGATTAGAAATGCTTCATGCTTATCAAAAAAGCAATGTCTTTTGGCTTTTCCCGGTTAGGGGTCACCACAGAGGATCTCCGGTCTGCATATTGACTGGCAGAGAGTTTTTTTTACGGTTTCGAGTTACCAGCCCAGCACCCAACCTTCACAGTAGGTACATCTTCACATGCATGCACCTACCTGAATGTCTGTAAAGCTCATGCAGCCACAAGGAGGACATGCAGTCTCTATCAGCGTATACCACAATTACATATCCCACGTTTTGAAGGAGGTATGGGCCTCCTCAAAACTGATTACATGTATAGATCTGCAGTCATCAAACTGCAAACATATACGCTGACTCCATCCGATCCAAACCAAACATTGTGAAAGTTTTGGTACATGAAGAAAACAAATCAATTGACTTCCCTGCTTAGTTTAGCAGAAGCATATTGGTGTCAAGTGGGAATGGAAAAAAAAAAACAGAGGCAGACAAAAATCAGGCAGCAACTGAATATGCCCAAAAAAAAAAAAAACAGACAAAAAAACAAAAACAAAAGAAAGAATAAGAGGAGAGTGAAATGTGGAAGAGACATAAATATAGTTACAGGTATGGAAAATGTCTGGAACAACCTCATGCTAATCAAGATCTGGCACAGGAATTGTTAAGGAGAGGTGAATTTAAACCAAAATATGAAAGGATAATATTAGCAACCCAGGTTTCTGGACTATGTACACACTGGTTTACAAAGCCCATTGAACACGTGGGAGAAACAGACAGATGCAGGTTCTGTAAAACAGAACTGGAATCAGTCACACACCTTGCTGCTGAGAGTGATACCGTAGTGGCAGAGGGCCTGTATATTAAAGACATAATAATGTGGCAAGACTGTTGCACTGGGGATTGTGGAACTATTACAATACTAAAGAAACATGAGCCACAAAACATTATACAAAATCAGGAAGTTTATATCCCATGAGATCTCCCATTATTAACAGTTAAAAAATAGATGCAAGAAAACCAGATGTAGTAACCCATAAAAAGAAGACAAAAGTAGCATTGATCATTGGAATTGCTACAATCAGTGATTACAGTGTCTTATTTACAGATAGACGCAGTAATAAAATGCCAGGACCTGCAGGCAGAAATGAGGGCAATGTGGAAGAAGGATACCCAGACAGTTCCAATGGTAGTAGGAACAATGGGTCTCATAAAAAAAAGAATTTATAGTTTTATTTAGATATGCTACTGATAACATGTAACTGTATGAATTGCAGAAGGAGTCAATGCTGGGCACATTGTTGGTGCTGCAAAGAGCACTTTTGGCTAACAACAAATATTTTAACAACACTAATTTCACAAACTTTAATCATACTTTGACTTAGGAATGGGGTCCATTCCCATCATGTTAGTAGAAACCGAAAGACTTGGAGAAATTAAACTGGGATTACACCAATCATCTCTACTACTGCAGTGGTGGCATCCATCTGTTCTGGATTGCTGTTGTGCACATTCATTCTTTAATACTGACTGTGAGTCCCAGATGGAGCAATAAACTAGAGCCATAGTGTTAATGGTCACAATGCCATCACTTCTTACTGCAGTCACCACACTCCATGTTAGTGCAACTACCCACTACTAGTGCATGAGCAGTTGATGAGGATGCACCCTGTAGTTGGCTGCTGGACATGATGTCTCCTTACACTGGGCATATTGGGGTAGTTTCCACAGGCAACAAAACTGTGTTACTATACATAGGTGATAGCTTGCCCTTTACAGTAACTGTTGCCAGCCATGCAGAGTGCCCTCAGACTGTGACACAGTTAGGTTGTCATTATATTCAGTGACCAGTGCAGCACTGGCATAAGCAATAACCTGCTCCATAATGGAATGCCTCACATCTGTAGCATTTCTGAAAGTTGTCAGATTAACACCCATTTATAAAACAACTAATATGTGTCAATATCACCTCCCAGTGCTTCAAATACATAATATAAGCAGACATACCTCGTGAATATGCTGTCATACCTGCATCACAGACATGCCTTTGTTGGATATATGGTGGTGTTTAACATTCCGAACTCATGGTGCTGCCATGCTACAACACTATGTTACTGACATTTGCAAATACCAGTCTGGTGCATCACCAACAGTGCCACATGCTGGTGAAACCAGTTCAACACCCATATCCAGGCCCCCATCAGGTATTAGGGTTATTTGCTGACTGCATATGGGGACACCAGGAACTCTATGTCCCCACAGAGGTTCATTAGGGACATCATGGGGACAAACTGTGGTGTAACATGCACCTTATTGTTTGCCTATACTGACCTGTGCCCAACAAAGCACAAATAATTTGTGGCATCATGGCTTACAAAGCATCCTCTGGTCCTACTCTAATAGACCTGTTGCATATCTGTAAAACCAACAGCATCATAATTTCCTGATCTAGTGACCTAATCCTCACCTACAACATAAATAGGTTATGTTAGAGGGACAGATATGTGTCTTAGAGGCTACCCCTTTTCTGGAGCAGGCTTCCAATCCCTGTGAAGCATAGTTCTTCCCTAGCCCAATTCAAATGTAACTTGAATAAGTGGATAGGAAATCAGAAAGTTATCCCCAGACTGTTACCTATGGCTCTAGTACATAGAGGCAGCCTGTAAATGCTTTACCATATATGCACAAGCTTACATATACCCTTTAAAATAACTCTAAGGTATCAAAACTTGTCAGTTACATTTGGGAAGCATGGCTAGTCTTCAGATGCCTCCTGGGGTTGGTAGCCTAGTAATTACCTATGAACCTATACTCACCCATATCCAGTATCACTACTCAAGTCTGTCTTTCATACCTCATCCACTATGTACCACAACTGAACTACTGCTGCAGAGAATGTGAATGTGTGTGTGTGTGTGTGTGTGTGTGTGTGTGTGTGTGTGTGTGTGTGTGTGTGTGTGTGTGTGTGTGTGTGTGTCTGTGTGTGTGTGTGTGCGTGCGTGTGTGTGTGTGTGCGTGTGCGTGTGTGTGTGTGTGTGTGTGTGTGTGTGTGTGTGTGTGTGTGTGTGTGTGTGTGTGTACGTGTGTGTGTGTGTGTGTGTGTGTGTGTGTGTGTGTGTGTGTGTGTGTGTGTGCATGTGTGCCCAGTTCAATGCATGCCTCTCTGTCTAAGATGCCTACAATGGTGATTATTCTCCCTCCCACTATTCCTCAGCCATTCATCTTATGGACCACTGATGCTTAGACCTGTCTGATACCATTCTCCATTTCAACCCACCCTGTGGTCTCCATCATCCTGTCTAGAGGCTACTAAAGAGTCCACTCCAAAAAAAAAAAAGTTAAGTGTATCTATTCACTTTATTCAACCGCCATTGGACAGTGCCCCATATTTCTTCGGATATAGCACACTTTCGTAGACTGTACTGTATTGAAAACTATTTCTTTTGATAGACATGCACTATAGTTGTGAAATTCTGATGTCTACAAGGCTCACTGTATGGTAATTATGCCATTTAAGCAATTTTAGTTACATGTCTCTGCATCACACATTTACTTCTGTGCCTATTCAACCTTGCAGAGTTCTATGTTGCCGGTGTCTGTCTGCCTGGCTGTGCACGTGCATGGTGTACTTCAAAGTAGTCTGTGTACTTGCATTGCATATCACAAAGCACTCTGTGCATGCTGCTGGGTCAGTTTATTTATTTAACATTTGTTAACTGGGAAAGTCCGACTTGGAGCAAAGCCAATTTTCAGTGGAGGCCTGGGTAAAAATGCTCCAGACACATATCTTTGCAATGTGGGTGGAAACCGGAGTACCCGGAGGGAACCCACATGAACACAGGGAGGACATGCAGATTCCACACAGAAGAAACCCCAGCTGAGAATTGAACCAGAGAACCTCTTGCTGTGAGGTGACAATGCTACCACTGCACCACTGTGCCATCCAGTTCCAGGACATCAGTGGCATCACAGTTGTTTTGTTGTTTATTCTGCAGACTATAATGACATTCCAGTGCTCTTGTGGCACTTTGACAAACCAGTGTACATTACATGGGTCTGCAAAGGCACAAAACCTAGTGTGGCCATCGCACCTATGACATCTTTCCAATCAGATGTCTGCTATTGTCACATAGCTGTACTGTGGCACTAGGCTGCATCTTGGTGCCATGCTGCCCCTCAATGCACTACATGTGGTTTCTGCAATGTGCATCTATATGACTCTGCTTCTGTTTTCCTTCTGGTATCAATCTGGTAAGTGGCCATGGCTTCTGACAGGTCTTACATTGAAAGAACTCCCATATGGTACAGGAGGGAGACAAAATATGTTCCACCTCTGCATCAACACCACCATATGCACCTGCTCAGGAACTCCTGTGATGGCTCCAGAATGTGTTGTATGCCTGGCACTACTTTCTCAGGACACTGGGTGAAACAACTACAGGTATCATCTACTCTAGTGATAAGTATCAACATAATTTTGGTGACCTGAGGAGGCAAAGAAATGAGTTATGTTACTGCCCTACCTAATAATCGGCCTCACCTGATCATAGCCCCTAAAACCTTGCACCCAGGCCATTTACCCCCTTTGCACCTCCTTAGCTACACTACAGGTTCTTTGAAAATTCCCTCCCAGTTTGTTGTCCATTTCTCCACACAACCAATGCTCTCCCCCTGTCTGTCTGTCATTGTATCTCATTAATGGCCCCTTCGTCTGTGTCAGAATCTCCTTTATCAGTCTTTATCTGTTATTTGCATTGATTGTCTAACACTTTTCCCATCTCTGTAACTTCATTCTTACTCATACCTTTCCTTTCTATTCATATTAGAAAAAAAAAATGACATTGGTTCCTCAAAAAATATATATACCAATCCTCCTCCTGACACCTATCTTCCTTTCCCCTGTCCTTTCTGTGTGTTCCTCTGCTTGTTATCCTCCCCTTCTGTATGTCTTGGGCCTTTACTTCCCACTTACAGTACAAACAGTATTAAGAATTTTGCCATGTGGCTCTCAAGAGTGTTATCAGGTGTGCTTACCATGGCTCAGTGTTGCACAGGTGAATAAGCCTCAACACTAGCACTCTACATGCATATCAGTGGGCCTAGGTGATCACATGTCCTCCCTCAGTGCTGCTCATGTCTGTCTGTGACTGGCTTTCCTCTCACCAGTGAATATATTAATTATTCCATCTTAGATGTGCTTTGACTGCACAATATTTTATTATATTATCACATTACAGATTTTCTCAAATCCCAGCTTATGTGATTAGAAGTGTTTTCATTTACTATTAAATAAATGCATAATAATAATAATAATAATAATTATTATTATTATTATTATTATTATTATTATTATTATTATTAAAGGAGCCAGTTGCAAAACAAAATTCTCATTCTGTTTAATATTATATACCACAACGTTCTATCTTGATACCGCAGATTAAATCATATAACAAATTTACCTTGTTTACCTTGCCATGGTAGAACTGTGTTTTTTGTGTCAACAGAACTACAATTCATGCCATACTGTTGTATGGTCAAGCTGTGTTAAACAAAGCTCAGTGACTGAAGATAACTTGTGAAGCTGTAATACACTATCAGATGACTAAGGTTACGGACTTATTGACACAAAGTTGAGATGTTTTTCCAAGTGACCCTTGGGGGTTAAATCTGAGCTGGTTAAACCATTGTTGTAGTTTGACAAAAAATGCACCCTGCACACAAATAGTTTGCACCCAGTTAATTGGCATGGGTCAGTCTTAAAGCATGTTCTGAAAGGAACTCTGTAAAAATGAAAACAGCTTTGCCCACCTAGAGCTTAGATCTTATTTGTAACCCAACCTTAATGCAATGGAGGATATGTCACTTGGTATAGTTCCTTAAGACTATGACCTGCATCATTTAGTCCAGAGTTTTTCAATCCACCTCTGTGTTTCACTGCTATATGAGTCTGAATAAACCACTTAATCGAACTGAGCTCCAGGCAGTATGGAAATTGGATTAGACTTTTCAGTGATTTCATGGTTCATAGGTGTATACTAGGCTAATGACCACCAGGGCTTTTATAAGCCTTGATGTGCAGTCCAACCCAATTTTGTATCTATATATCATGAGAGTTTATTAGGAGGTGGTATGTTAGAAAGCTTCAAGAGGTTATGTGGGGGGGTATATTAGTTTGGGCATTACTCTCTGCTTGTGTCTATCAAAGACATGGGGGTCAAACCCAGGATGAATTTCTGATTTCCCATTCATTGGGTCAAGGTTATGCTTAAATAGCATTAGTGATGGGCTGTGCTTCAGGTTTGGGGATCTTGTTCCAGAGCATGGTGATCCTCTGAGGAACATATTTGTCTCATCAACATGTCTTATTTATGTCACAAGCAAAATGTATATCCTTGGATCTAACAGTTCTGATGCTGTTCATTTTGAGGATATGCAAAAGGTCCATCAGAGCTGGATCTGAGGAAGCCTTGTATGCAAGGCATATATCACCTCTCATTAACTTGTAGAAGATAGCATATAAAGTTAGGGCTTTAAGGCAATCCATGTAGGATAATGTGTTTATACACTAGATTCTCCTGGTAAGGAACCTTTATGGGCATTTCAACTGTTGCATATGTGTGGTCAGGTACATGATGAAGGGGGCATTATACTCAATGATGGGTCTGATAAGGAATGAATATAGTTAACTCCCTGCATCTTAACTATCTATGAAATTTCATAGTTACAGAGTAAAACATGCTTTAAAACCTGTGAAAATGCTTACAAATATTTCTAAACTAAAGCAAAAAACTTTTATAAATGAGTGACTTAAGATGAAACTCCTGGGACAACTTATTTAGCTTATTTTACAAAAGGATTTAGATCTTAGAATAAAAAAGTCATCTGAATGTATGAAACAAAAGGAGAAAAATTACAGGATGGGAATCGCACTTTCAGATTAAGCATCACATTAGTTGCACAGACAGAGTTTAGAAAAACTTAAGCTACTAAAACTTTTTTTGTTTTTTGCAGATTTTCATTCCAAGTGATTGCTAACCATCAGACTCTCCCTCAGTCAATCAACCCATTTGTTCCGATCATGCAGGAGAGCTGACCAACAGGGGTCATCATCTAGGCAGCTATCAGAGGTGGTTCGAACAGTTTTTCATTTAGTTTTTCTCCTATCTTTTTACTCGAATGCACCTGTCAATGTGCCAGGAAGGGACTTGAATGGAATGTCCCTGTAAGGTATCCCTTCATTTCTGCAAGAGACATTAATTAAAGCAGCCCTGACCTCCCCCAGAGCATGAGCAGTAGTCTTTCTATTCCCCATCTGGAAGATCATACTGTCTTGTGTGCATGCAAATGAATGTAGACCTCTTCACCCCCTAGGAGATTCGAGCTGGCTAAGCACCTTCACTCCCCCTCTTTGCCTGGATCCCCCAGTGCTAGATCTACTAATTGAACCCTAGTCACCTGAGTCACAGTCAGAGCTCCATATCTTTATGCCAGGGACCTAGGCTCAATAACTAACAAATTCTGCTAGACTAAGAAACAGTTTAAAACAATAGTCAGTTTAAATAAAATCCTATGAGCACCATTTCTTAAGATCAATTTAGATCTAGCACTGCCAAGATTAAAGGGATATTTTGTTGCAGCCCAGCTAAGACTTACTGTATGTATTTGCTTCACATGAACACTTATGGTCCCATCTGAAACAGAATGGTTCAGGAACAGATGGAAGTTAGGAGGGACCACGTGAGATGGGGTATTAATTTATTTTTTATTTGACATTTGTTTACCCGGATAGTCTGACTGGGTTACAGAACCCATTTTCAGTGGAGGCCCAGGGAGAAAAGCTCCACACACAGACATATCAGTAACTCCATCAACAAAATTAAATTTACAGCATATAGTTAATTTAAACTAATTTATTTAATTGACTGTATTAATTTATTAATTATTGATTAATTTATTTATTTGGGAATGGCAACTAATCAAGAAGACAAATTGCTTTGTTATTCAATCAGAGCTATAGAAAAAAATTCAGTCACCAGGAGCTTAATGAGATGGGCATGGTTAATAACCTCCAAAAGCATCCTGACCAGAACAGCACCTCATAGGAGGATCTAATAGCAAGTGTAAATTGGCTTGAGTTTGTAAGAAGCCTTTTTATTTGGAGCAAATGTTAACCAAGGAAGGGGTTATCCCATGAGAACTACCCAAAACAGTTTTTAACCTGACATTTAGAGACTTTCTACCATACAGGGATATTTATCAAGAGGCGAGAACTACACTTATGGAGGTGGAGGAACTAAGCAATGACCCTGACTTAATCCATTTTCTAATTAAAGCTAGATTCCCTCTAGCAGTAATGAAAAAAATATAACCAGAGAATAAAGGATCTTACACACTAATTGTAGAGTTTTGCAAAGGCTTTCAAAGAAAACTGGGAGAAAGAACCAGACAAGTCATGGATATGGTCACAGTAAGGGAATATATGAGAAGCCCCCAGTAGAGCAACAAAATCTAGGCAGTTTAGAATTTTTGGGTGGAAATGCCTACATAAGTATTTTTATACACCTTCAAAACTATACAGAATGTTCCTGGATTGTCAATGTCATTGCTAAGGTGTGATGCTGCAGACAGGGTCACATGGAAGCATATTATTTTGGGATTGTGATGTTAAATGATATCAAGAAAGAGAGGTAAATGACTCAGTAGAAAATATTTGAGGTAAGTAGCTGCAAGTAACTAAGGATGTTTTCTTACTAAGCCGCAGACCACTAGGCAATGAGCATTGGCAACACATAGATCTCTATAATCTTATATTTCTCGGGCAAAAAAGACAATAATTAGAAGTTGGAAGTTACATACTCTCCATAAGATGACAGAAGCGATAGACATTATGCAAAATATTAAATCACTTAAGCTAATGAGAATCAGTGGGAAAAGGGTCCAGGAAGCTGGAAGCAAAATGGAGATATTGGGATCTGGGTACTAGTCTTATCTGATGAAATATATTTTAAATAGATATTGTTCACCTTTTCTTATATCTATATGGTTATATATTCCTATAACAATTGATATCAATTTATACAGTTAAGGATATACTGATATATTCATAAGCTGATTATTGCATGTATGTCAAGATTCTCTATTCTCGATTTACTATTATGTAACTGCTTGAATGACTAAAGACCTTGGGTTGGATTCATTAACAGCTACACTATCTATCATGTACATCATGGAGTGGTGCATCACACACACACACACACACACACACACACACACACACACACACACACACACACACACACACACACACACACACACACACACACACACCCAATAGAGTGTTATTTATGATTCATTAAATGGCTTTACAAAGGTAAACAACTGAATATGCTAATGAAAGCATAAGTAGCCGAATTACATGCTAATGAACCAATCTAGCATAGTGGAGCTATTCAGGGAGTTATAAATCAAATGTGTACATACAGTGCAGCCATTTGCCCTAAAATCCAAACTCTTTGGATTACAGCCATGATTACACATAGAAAAACATGTCAGCAGTTGTTGCTGCCATTATAAACCTGCATGTGCAGCAGGCATTAATTCAAGGTGCTGTTTCTGCTGCTGCTGTCGGAACTCAGCGATAGAGAAGAGGAGTGCTTAGACCCAGTTTGATTTATCGTGGACTGCATGACACAGAGTGATAGTGGGTGGACAGAGAAATGCCAGAGGAATTATGCAGCTTCTGCCACCCTCACCTGAAATCCCACAGAAGTTGAGATCCCATCCTAGTGGAAGCAAAGGCATTTGTAGCATTACGTATACTAGCTACAGGCACTTTTCAGAGACCCACAAGGGATATATTAGAAGTGTCACAGGCCTCAACTTCCAGAATATTACATCATTTTCTAAATGCATTCCTAAAACAAGCAAGGAAACATATCTGTTTCCCACACACTGCATAGGAGAGAGCAAGAACGATGCAGAAATTTTATGCAATAGCACACTTCTCTAAAGTTTTGCCAACCATAAATTGCATACACACAGAAATAAAACCCCACACAGTGAACATGAAAGAAGGTACATCAACAAGAAAGGATACCACTCTATAAACTGTCACAATGTCTGTAATGCCCAAAGGATCATTTGCAATGTCTGTGCAGGTAACCCTGGCAGTTTTCATGGCTCACACATATGGCACACCTGTGAGCTGCATGCCAGTTTTGTTAAGGTGACTATCCACAAGGACATCTAGTGGGGGATGCAGGTTATGCACTGGAACCATGGCTCGTAGCACCCATTAGAAAACCACACAACTCCACCATGCAAGGATACAACAATGTCCATGTTAAAGTAGGAATATCATACAATATGTATTTGGTTGCTCATATCAATATTCTAATGTCTAGATACCTCAGAAGGTGTCCTGCAGTGTGACTGAGCCACCTCTGCCGAAATACTTACAGTTTGTTCCATGTTGCGCAGTATCATTCTCAGGAGACAGTTTCAACAAGGACAACTAGAGGGAGTACTACAGTTCTCAATACCACAGGTAGAGCCAACAGCTCCAGCAGATACAGATGAAGAGTTTGAGGGAGATCCACAAGCCACAGATGCTGCCATCAGATGTAGGCAACCACAATATGCAATGGCTCTGGTTAAGATGCAAAGGATAGCACACACACACTGAACACCTAAAAGAAAGAATAACAGCCTTAGCACATATAAATATTAAAAAATTATGACTGGCGAAATTCACAGTCTTTACTTAACCATGTAATGGTTGTATTCTGTTAGCATCAGACACATGCTCCCCTAAGGAGAAGTCTCTCATCTACAGTATTACCAAGGTAAGTCTGTAACCTGTAGAGAGAAAAAAAAAATCCAATTATATAAATTATTACTGTGTTCTGCAATTTCTCATATTTCCTTCAGATGATACATGTTCCAGATGTACAGCAATGTCAGTAATACCTTATGACTGATGTCTGCAATGCACAGCTATGGATTTTGCCCATTAATATGTATCAAGGATTTCAGATGACCTCTATATATAAACCAGTGAGCAGATTAAGGGTAGTATCATCTGCACAAGTACAACAACAAGACCTAAACATCTACTTTGACTGCATGAGCAACAGCAGTAGCACAAAATACATTGAGAGTCAACAACTACAGAAACAATCATGTACAGCTGATTATGAACTATGATTAAAAGCATTTATTCTGCAATATAGTTACATTAAAGGAAGTTGTAAATAAGCAAACATTAGCTATCCACTCTGTGCATCAGACTTACATACAACTGAAATCACAAAGAAATGTGCAAAAGACAAGCCACAGTCATCATAACTTGCACGGGGGGCAGAATTGCAAAGCTGCTACCAAAGAAGTGAGTGTGCACAAGTAAAACAAGAATTTATTCCTTAAGTATCCGACTTGCAAGGCCAGTAGCAAGATATGTTTAGCAGTCAACAGCACTGCTTAGATAAGTAGAATGTGTATGTGATTTGGTAGGGGTAAGTATTGGTTCAATGATGTGTGCCTGCATAAAAATAATCAACCACCGTCCTAGCAGTACATCCTGGCATCTCAAAGAGGTGTGAGCTGTGCATGTTAAACTAATCAGCTCTGCATCATCTCCCTTGACCACGAGAACTACCTCTGCTAGTATCATGGCCCTGGCTAGAATTTGGAGTGCTATCTGACTGTGACTGATGTATGCTGGATGAGCTTTCATCACAACTATGTCCAAGACCATGACCATTTGGCCTTGCATTATGGGTGTGGGCACCACAATCACTGAAAGAGCAGTGGAAGTGGCGCCACAACAGGAGTGGGATTTTGTACAGTCATGTCAGCTAACAATGGACAATGTAGTGGCTCTACGAACACATGGATGCCAACCCTCCAACAGCAGACATTCCATTACACTGCCCAATCCAGTGTGCCATTCATCCTGTCCAAGGAGTCATCCGCATAGTTCAGTTAGCCCTGCATGTCAGAATGCACAATGTTTAGTACTTGCACAATCTCTTCTGAGGCCTTTGTGGAGCATATCTATGTTTTCTTTAATGGTCCTACACATACTCGCTGACACATTGACATCAGGAGTAGGGAGGACAGCAGCCTCTTCGCAACACATCTAACAACCTCCTTGTGTGGCACCTCACCCTCATGATGGCTAAGGGAAGAATCAACTAGTTCTGTGACAGGTGTAACCCCACTACCCTGATCAGCTGTATGATCCTCAACCTGTCCAATTCCTGAGGTCTCTGTGTCATGGGTATACAGTACATAGGCATATTGATTATGTCCAACATATGGGCAGGAGATGTTGGAGGCACAACCTGAATGCCAGACTGACCCTCTGCACTGTTAGGCTGTGCAGAGGCACAGCCTGACCCTCTGTACTGTCAGGCTGTGCCTCTTCATCACAGACATCATAATCAGAGGCTGCCAATACTCTGACATCAGACGGAGCTCCACAGTGCAACTGGCAGGATCACCTATGATAAAAAGTAAGCAGCAAAAAAAATAAATAAATAAAAAAGAACGAAAAGAGAAAACTAGATTAAACAATGATCAAATGTATGTTATATGAAATGTATATTACAAATTAAAAGACGCTAATGCAATGAAATCAAAGAACTTTCAGTTACACATACATTTAACTTTTGGTTATTAATAAGAATACAGAAGGTGTGCTTACCATGTGCAGGTGATCATGCAATAACAGATCCACAAGTGCCTACATATAAAAGAGAGAGATGAAACAGGGATAATAAGTATCACAAAGGAAATCACAGAAGAAACAGTAAACAAAAAGAAGTTATGTCTTACCATAAAGTTCCATCTGTATTGTTGATCCTCGTTCAGTCATTACGCATGGGTATCGGTTCTGAGCTCGGAACCGAGCCGGCCATTTTCCAAGCTCGCGTCAGCTTCAAACTCTTGAGCTAAACTCTTACCCACAGTTTCCCTCTCCCTGTTACCTCAGATTGAGTTTGCAAGTTAAAGAAGGTAGAGGCTACCTCTGGTCAAATAACCTAAGAGAACCGGATGGTGAGATCCACTAGAAACCACAGGAGGGGAGAAGGAGGGAGGGTCATAATACTGAACGAGGATCAACAATGCAGATAGAACATTATGGTAAGACATAACTTCTTTATCTGATATTGTTAATCCTCGTTCATTCCTTACGCATGGGACAGAGTCCCCAGCTATCTCTATTCCTGGGAGGCTCTCATGGAAGGCCATTCCTTACGCATGGGACAGAGTCCCCAGCTATCTCTATTCCTGGGAGGCTCTCATGGAAGGCCATTCCTGAGCACCATAGAACCAAAAGATGCTCTTCCCCTGGAGGCCAAATCCAATTTGTAATGATTGATGAAGGTATGAGGCGTAGCCCAAGTTGCAGCTGCACAGATGTCATGTAAAGAAGCTTTGGCATGGAAAGCAGCAGAAGCTGCCAACAACCTTGTTGAATGAACTTTCATGGTAGTAGGCAACAAGATATTATGTTGAGTGTAAATAAAGGTCACGCAGTCCTTCAACCATCTAGCTAGTGTGACCTTAGCAACAGCCGATCCTAATTTAGATCCAGAAAAGGCCAAGAATAACTGGTCAGATTTATGAAAGGGTTTAGCTCTGTTTAAGTAAAAACAGATTTGCCTGTGTACATCTAGGGTATGTAGGCAATACTCTCCTCTGTTTGAATGGGTGGGAAAGAAAACTGGCAATTCAATGGCTTGATTAATGGACATTTCAGAGATCACTTTAGGCAGAAATGATGGATTAGTTCTCAGAGACACTCTATCTCTATAAAAAATCAAGTATGGAGTCATGATACATAAAGCTTGAAGTTCAGAAATACTTCTGGCAGAAGTAATAGCGACCAAAAACAAGGTTTTCCATGACAAATACTTGAGGTCACAAGAAAAGGCTGGTGCAAAAGGTGCCATTGTCAGAGCTTGTAGAACTAATGATAAATCTCATGGTTGAATAGGTTCTCTAAAAGGTGGCTTCAGATGATTCACACCTTTTATGAAGGTCTTGCACAATTTATGGGACATAAGAGAGGAATCTTGGACACCCTCATGAAAATTAGAAATTGCAGCCAAATTAACTCTAACGGTAGAGGCCGATAGACCCAATTGAAACAGGTTGGCCAGATAGTCTAGTATTATCGACACTGGTGCTGAAAAAGGGTCTACTTGTTTATCTTTCAGCCAACAGGTAAATCTTTTCCACTTGCTCAGATAAGTAATTCTAGTGGAAGACTTATGAGAAGCAATGTGAATATCACGTACTGGTAAAGAAAGATCATTCTGCCTGGCAATCAAGGGAATTGGAGTAGTCAAGCCTTTAGCTTCAGGCTGTTCAAGCTGGGGTGAATCAGGTTCTGTGGGTGTGAGATCAACTCCGGAATTGGATGGAGAATCCATGGTCGATCTAATAGGTGAAGCCAAAGGAATGGGAACCAAATCTGTCGTGCCCAATATGGTGCTATGAGGATTACCTTGCTCTTCAACCACTGGGCTTTCTTCAGAAACTGGGGAATGAGAGGAAAGGATGGAAATGCATAGAGATGACCCGAGGGCCAATCGTGGACTAGAGCATCCCTGGGTGACTGTCCCAGAGGGGGAATCAGGGCAAAGTAGTTGCTGCATTTGTAGTTGGCTAGGGATGCAAAGAGGTCGCAGCAAGGACGGCCCCAGCGGTGGAAGATCTCCACCACTATCAAGGGATTCAGGGACCACTCATGAGGTTGCAGAATGCACCTGCTGAGTCTGTTGGAATGTTGGAACTCCCGGGAATGTGCATTGCTAGAAGAAAATGGTTGGTAGCCATCACCCATTGCCATATCCTCATGGCCTCCTGACAAAGGGGGTAAGATTTGGTTCCACCTTGCTTGTTGATGTACCAGACCACTGCCATGTTGTCTGATTGGATCGCAATTGTCCCAGAAGGCAGCAGGGGGTGGAATGCTTGCAACGCCAGAAGCACCGCCCTCAGCTCTAGAACATTTATATGCAGATGGGCCTCCAGTTGGGACCAAGTGCCTTGGACTATCTGTCCCTGACATAGCCCCTCCACCCCATCAGGGAGGTGTCTGTGGTCACTGTGGCCTTGGGTTGCTGGGGGAAAAGGGGCAAGGCCATTGTGAGAGATAGTGTGTCATCCACCAATTTAAATCCTGTTTGCGCCTGTGGGTTACTCGAATCATGGCTGAAAGAGGATGCTGAAAAGGATACCATTGGGTGAGCAGTAGCCATTGTAGAAGCCTCATGTGAAACCTGGCCAGGGGAGCAATGGTGATGGAGACTGTCATGGAACCTGACAGCTGTAGAACCAAGTGAGCTGTGGATTTTTCCTTTGAAAGGATTGGAATTAGTTGTTGCTTTATCCTTAAAAATCTGTGCTCTGGAACAGCAGTTCTGCAATTTTTTTGTGTCCAAGATAACCCCTGTGAATTCTGTCAACTGAAATGGGGTGAGATTGGATTTCTGCCAGTTTATGGTTATGCCTAGCCTTTGAGCAGCGAGGAGAGTATGCCAGGACTTTTTCCAGTAGATGTCTGGTGGGGGTGGAAATGAGCCAGTCGTCTAGGTATGAAAACACCTGGTATCCTTGAAGTCACAAGTGAGCTGTGACAACTGCCATGCACTTTGTGAACACTCTGGGGGCTGTAGAGAGTCCGAAAGGCAGTACTCTGAAGTGATAGTAACTGGCTCCCGCACTGAAAGGCCTGTCCACCTTTATGTTGTAGTATGCATCTTGAAGATCTATAGAGCACATCCAATCATCGTTTTCCAAAAGTGGGAGGATAGACTGTATAGTCACCATCAGGAATTTTTGTACTTTCACAAACTTGTTCAATACACTGAGATCGAAAATTGGTCTCCAGTCCCCGGTTTTCTTTGGCACCAAAAATAGTCTTGAGTAGAATCCGGATCCTATCTGGTCTGGAGGGACTATTTGGATGACTCTCTTTCTTAGCAGCATTTCTATCTCTAGTGCTGTTTCTTCCCTTTGACTGGGTGGAACGTCGGGAAGATATTTTGAAGGGATGGGACAAAGATCGAAGGGGATATGATAACCTCTGGTTATGATCCTTTGTCCCCAAGAATCGGTGGTGATGGTTAGGCAGGCAGAAGGGTACAAGGAGAAACATCCCCCAACCACCTCCAGAGGAAAGGAGTTGGGCTGCTCTTCAGGAGCGCTAGTAGGATTGACCAGGGAAAGAATCCCTGGAACCCTGGTTACACAGTCCCCCTCTGCCCCGAAAGGAGTGTCTTCCCTGTGAGTTTCCCCCTCTGTCTCTGGGGGAGAACTCGACCTGTGTGTCACGGAAAGGACCCTGAGATTTTTTGACCCATATCTTCCCACTCTTTTGGTTTTGTGAGAAAGCACATTAAGGGGAAGAATAATGGACACCTACGGTAGAAAGGGTCTTACCATCTTGTTCACATCTGGCCAGTGTGCTTTTAATTTTGGACCCAAACAACGAGGAGGGCTCAATGGGGGCATTAAGAAAGGAAGACTTAAAAGGTTCCATGAAATTGCACAAGCGCATCCAGGCGTGTCGTCTCAAGACTGCAGTGGAACCCGCCGCTCTAGCTGCTCCTTGTGATGCATGAGATATCAATCGCATAGAGGAGTTAGATATAGACTCAATGGTGGCCAGCTGAGAGGTCACTTTGTCACGAACCTCATCAGATACTGCACCAGCCAAGGTTTCAGAGAGCTCAGAAACCAGATCCCAGAGAAGCCTGGTAAAATGTGCCATATAATTCAGGGACCTGATAGCAAAGGTCGCTGAAGCAAAAGTGTGCTTTCCTTTTCTGTCCAGGACCTGGGACTCACTGTTAGGTGGATGGACAGTCTGGCTTTCTTCTACTTCCAGATCCTTTTTTGTTGCGGCTGCCACCACCAAATCATCTACAGGAAGACCTTTGGATAAATGGGGATCTGAAGCATGAGGAGACAAGATCTTATCTGGCCTCCGGGGAATAGCTTCAACAGTATCAGGGGCATTCCAAGCACGCTGCACGATGATCTTGACAAGTTCATCGGCAGGTGGAGTAACCCAGGAGGTAGGGGGTGGGGCATGAAAGGCCTGCAGGAGCACAGATTCCTCAGGGGTCAGATTAGCGAGCTG
The DNA here is from genome assembly GCF_019279795.1 of Protopterus annectens. Lineage (NCBI taxonomy): Eukaryota > Metazoa > Chordata > Ceratodontiformes > Protopteridae > Protopterus > Protopterus annectens. Next base: position 1,999,389,322 of record NC_056729.1, on the reverse strand, counting down.
CCAGTCACCTCTCTGTTTCAGGATTTCAAGGATATCACCAAAGGATACCTCAGAGGGTGACCGAGGGGATCCTTCCCCCTCATCGAAATCTGTGTCTTCAGTGAGGGACTCCTCTGTGGAGTCCATGTGCTTCCTCTTACATGAACTTTTCCAGTGGACCTCCTCGGTGGGAGAAGCTGGGGAAGACAAAGGAAAAGGGGATTCCTGAGGGAATATGTCCTGAGGCCCTTACACCCAGTGTCCGTCAGGTGCAACTTGTGAAACCAGTGTACCAGAGGAGGGCGGAGGTATAGACAGTCTGGTATCACCAGCAGCAGCGAAAGTCTTCTCCATCAGTTGGAAGGCTGGTCTAGGACAGGGGGCACTCCTCCCCTAAGTGGCTCAGCCTGCCGACTCGGAGTCCCTGGATGGCCATGTAGCAGCAAGCTATGCATGTCACAGCTGACATCCTGGGTCATAGCAAAACATTCCTGCCATGAAGGCAACTGCGGTTCCTTAGTGAGATCCACAAAGGGAACTGCAGAAGGGGAAGGCTGTATTATATCCATGGACTTCAAAGGCAATGAAGGAGGAGAATAAGAAGGTGTCTTTGGAGATGGGTGATCACCTCCCAAGGAAGGATAGTTCCTGGGGGGGTGGAATACTCTGGCCAAGAATGCTTGGTCCACAAGACACAACACATCATGTTCAGAAAGACTTCTAATGGACCTCACAGAGACTGAGGGAGAAACAGGCCTGTCCACAAAAGAGGCTGACTCGGTGCCCATCTCATCTGTCCACACCGAGGACCTTGGTGCCAAGAAAGACTGAACTACTGCAGTCTGCACTGAAGATGTCATTGGTGCCGATGTCATTGTCTGCACCGACACAGAGATCGGTGCCAAAGTGGTTGTCGGTGCCAAAGCTGGACCCGACAAAACTGGAGTCAACACTAAAATCCTTGGTTCTGAGGAAAATCTCAGTGGTCAAGGTCTGTGCCGACTGAACTGTTGGTGCCGATACAGTGGTAATGGTCTGAACTGAGGAGCCCCTCGGTGCTGATATGTAGAAGGCTGCAGGAGAGGGCGGAGCCGAAATCACTAATGGAGCCGAAGGCCTCGGTGCCGAAGGTCTGGGTACCGAAAGCACTGCGGCTGACTGAGAGAGCTCCGGAGCTGAAATTTTAGCCTTTTTAGATTTTAGTTGGTGAGAGGCCCCAGCCAGGGATGAAGGCAAGGATTTAGCCTTAGTAGAAACATTCATTTTTTTATGGGCTTTAGGAGGGGTTGAGACCTCTGACCTAGAAATAGCCTCTGAAAAGGGAGATTTTAGAAGTCCCTTCAGTATCAGCTTATTTTTCCTTTCTAACAAAGTTATATTAGAAAAGTTCTCACAAATAGTACAAGGTGGTTCAACAGATAAATGGAAAGCTCCCAAACAATAAACACATAAAGAGTGCGCATCAGAAGTAGGCAGTATTTTGTCCACAATCAGAACACTGCTTAAACCCCGGACTACCCTTTTTATCTGCCATATTAACAAATAGAAAAGTACCAACAATGGTGAGTACCCGAAGGTATGAAAGAGAAAGGGAAAAGGATTACCAACGATGGTAAGGAGAAAATTACCTTGTGGTAAAAAGGGTAAGTAAAGGACAGAAAAAACCTGAGGAAATTATGAACGCTAGATGCGATAGGGCAAGAGACAATAAAATATCAACTTTTTCTGACAGAAAAGTAATTTGTAAAGCAATTAAACAACAATTGACTGTACTTAGCTCAAGAGAAGTAGCTTGACATGACTGGATGGCAACGCGGCAAATGAAATCTGAGATAACAAGGAGAGGGGAATTGTGGGTAAGAGTTTAGCTCGAGAGTTTGAAGCTGACGTGAGCTTGGAAAATGGCCAGCTTGGTTCCAAGCTCAGAACCGATACCCATGCGTAAGGAATGAATGAGGATTAACAATATCAGATTTACCTTTACAGATGCAGAATAAGACACATCTCACAGAAACCTCCTTCTCCTTCTCTGTCTATGCCTTTTCTACCCGTCTCTCTTTATATATATATATATATATATATATATATATATATATATGTATATATATGTATATAGACAGACACACACACACACACACACACACACACACACACATACATGTAACATATACATGTACAAAATGACAATTATTTTTTTTTATATAGGATATCTGGCAGTTCTGCTGAAGTGGACACACTTGGGTTTTCTTCCACTTCAGCCCCAACATCAATGATTCTGTGTGAACCCTGTGATGCTCTGTCTGGATCTCTGACAGTGAACAGAAACTCCTCTGTTTCAGTCAGTGATGGCTCAGTAGGAAGACCACCACTCTCTGTAGCCATGCACTCATGGGCAATTGCAGCTGCCCAACATCTGGCCACTGTAATTACTGTATCACTGATCCTATGTATTATTTTGGAATATGAATGTTCATGGCCTCCCACTGAATTAACCACTTGCTCACAGATACAGTCACAGGAGAACTTGTCACCCCTGCCTCACTCTAATAAGAATTATCCATTGCAACATAGAGCCTGAATGATAACATCATTCTCAGCATCAGTGCATGATGGTATATGGGGTGCAAACGCCTTGGGTGCCATAGCTCTGTGTGAAAGGAAATATACTGGGAGAGAAAAAAATCCTTAAGTATAAAAAAAAAAAAAAGATTGTTAAATCGAAAAATAATGTATATGAATGTATCCCTCCACCATGCCCAATGTACATGAAAAAGGAAAGTTTCATAGGAGTACACACAGCTTAATACAGATTTCCTCTCCCTTCCAAATGCAAAACAAAGAAACAATTTGATAGAAATGCTTGCCCTGCTATGAGTTTGCTATCACTCTATAGTACATTGCAGCATTTACAAAAATAATGCACAGCTGTTAATAAAAAATGGATAAAAGGTTTTAGTGTGATACTCACTTCTGTGGAGGGCAGCCAGGTAGACATCAAATGCTTAACAAAATTGTCACTGCTACTAATCCAAGAAACCATGACCTAGATAATTAATATAATAGTCTTCTGAACAAAGTGGTCAGCTTTCAAGACTGAAATTTCCATCAAACAGTCATTATTATGTAGAAAAATACTGCATGGTCAATAAATAAAGTTGGTATAGAAGCCTATGCCAACAGCTACTGAAAATAATGCACACAGTAAAGCAATATTTGTATTGTGAAATGCAATCCATAATTTGTTCATAACAGCAACCTATTTTTGCAAAAAGTTAATTGTGAAAGTAGCATCAAGTTTTCAAAGCAAGTAGCATTAGGTAGTAGTATCGTGCTCTCTGGATTCAAACAGCCTCCCCTACTACGATACGAGTTCCTTACGTACACAGTTACCTTTATGTAGTGCAGATTCAGCCATCTCAGCAATGCCAGTAAGCAAATGAGGTGTGAACTCATTACCATTCATGAATTACTCAATCTGCACTAAATGCAGGGAATGCAAACATGGTATATGGGGTTCCTATTATTTTAGCAAATGCAATGAATTGCGAACGCTGTTTAGTCGAACGTCATTATGAGAAATGGCAAAATACCAAAAGCATGGAACAGCGATTTTTTTTCCTAGGGAAAAAAAAAATCACTGGGCTGTTTTCGGGACTTTGCCATTTCCTCCACTGTGGTACGATCTCGGAGTTGGTATATTTAAGTAGGGGATGTGTGAGGTTTGGGGTGAGGGGAGCAAAGACCCTCACTTTATTTTGGGTTTTGATTTTTTTTTTTTTTAGCGGATCAGCGATTTTTTTCCCAGGGAAAAAAAATCGCTGATCCATGTGTTCGACATTTTGGGTTTTCAGGGATTGTGGGTCGATTATATACCATTCACAATTCATTGCATTTGCTTATATAATATAGACCCAGTGTATGGACCTACATGGTTATATGCACACACTCTACCCCTGCAAGAATGAGCACTGAGAAAGGTCAGCTGCTAAGTGCTTGCAGTTGTGAATGATTAGTCTGACTGCAACATCAGTCAGTTTTTCACAGTTACTCATCTTTTGTATATACTTACCGAGGTTCTGACATGGAGAAGGGACTTATTAAACAATGAAAAATATATCAACTGCAAGGTGAAGCAAATAACATTTTTGTTAGAGAAGCATAGATATGGAATGATGTTCACAAAATAAAGAGGAGAAAAGAGATGCAGTGTTTATTTTTTGAAATTTTATATTGCATTAGGAAAGATTTATCTTCATTGTTGCCACATATCAAGCTGCAAATAACACAGTTGACAGATATCTAACCACAAATTACACAGGCCAAATGTCAGAAACTGTTTCAGTTGTACCTGGTAATGTCAACTGACACTATGTCACATATTGAGAATATGTAACCCTCTTCTTATCTTTATAGTCTGTGTGTGGCACATACTGATAAGATTCCTAAATGTGTCTTGTGAATGCCCTGGGTCATGAGTTTCTAATACAGAGCTTGCCATATTTTAATGAACATAATAATGTTTAAGGAGCATATGTTCATGTTGAAACACAAGAAAGTTGATGCAATATCAGAACTGTGCATTTTAAATACTTGTTTCATAATGTGTCCTCTATTTCAGTAGCCTTTTTTATTTTATCTTCATCTTTTCCACTCTGTTTGGCATGGCACACTCTGGAATGGCAGTGGGGCCTAACAGTGAATTGCAGTCGATTGCTTATGGAAAAAAGTGAAAAATTTAGTTTGAGCTGCCTTCTGTAGTGCAATCAAGCCTAGCACAGGTGCCCAACTGGCAGCACTCTGGATAGTACTAATTGAATAACTTCAACCTGTCAGGTAATAAGATAGGTAATTCAGGATTTGAATCTAGGATGCAGAAATGTTTTAATACTGGATTCAGAATAACTATTGACACCCAATGTTGTATATCAAATGAAAATGCTGAAGGATGTGGTAAGTGCTAAATATCTTACATCTGTTATATGCTAATGTATACTACATAGTTTTGTTGTTATTGTTGTAAACCCATCTATTCTCATTACTAATAATATGTGCTAAAGATGTTGTAATATGTAGGACAATTACAGTGTGGTAAAACAAAAGTAGAAACATGTGTAATGTGGACATATTATGTCATATATGTTGGAGAAATTATCTATATGTCACAAGTTGCCATTATGACACTTGCCCAATATATTGTAAACTTTGATGTCATGAGTGACTGTATGTAACATGGCAAGAATGACCTGTCATTGTGTGGCTCCTTTCTGCCCAACTGTCATTACATGAACTCTTGGTTATAAAATGCACTCACTCGAGGCACTCCTTAAAATGGAGAACACCGATATCTGTGCAGTGGCTGAGACCTGGTTCAAGGCTCCAGAGAGCACCTCTGCACTACCAGGCTATAACTCATACCACACTTTTCGGCCATGTAACCTGGACCAAAACACCAAAGACGGAGGTGTGTCCATATTCATTAAGGATATCCACACCTCCAGGCTAGTTGCTCAGCATAATGCATCCGAGGTTATCCAAGTGCAACTAACTCTGGGCAAAATTGCAATCCAAATTCTAGCTTGATACAGATCCCCCACCATGCCCCAGGATTCCCACTCCTCTTTTCTTGATGTACTGGAAAATATTAAGGTTCAACCAAACACCCTAATAATGGGCGACTTCAACTACCCCACCATTAACTGGGAAAACTACTCATGTACCAACTCCTTAGCTCAACGCATTCTGGAATTCATAAACTCCAATGCCCTGGATCAACTTATCCTCACCCCCTACCAGGGGCAACAATATGCTAGACCTAGTCATTACCGACATGAGTGACCAGTGTTCCACACCTGAAGTCAACTCCTCGTTGGTCCGATCTGACCATAAGCTAATCACCCTTGATATCCACATCCCGCCCCACCCCCCCATTAAGGAAACCATGGTAAAAAAATTCTCCAAAGCCAACTTCATGCTTCTTAAGACAGAAGTGGTGAACTTCATGACACCCATGCAGATGGAGAATACAGTTACAACTGCTGAATCCTACACAAATGCACTCTATAAGCACTTACATGAGTACATGGATCGTGCTATCCCAAACAGAACCAAAACGCTATCCTCTAAAAAAGCCAATCTGGTGGTCCTCTGCCATAAACAAACTTTACAGCAGAAGGAAAAAACTGTTGCAAAAGAGAGTAAAATCCCATGAGTGGAGGAGCTCCCCGGTCAGCCTCAGTAAGAAGCTGAGATCCTCCAAAGCTAGCTATGAAAACAAAATCACCACTAATTCTAAGGACAACCACAAAGCATTCTATAGCTATATCAAGAATCTTGATGGCAACACCCAAATCTGCTCTGAGTTACAGCACAACGGCACAAAAATTACAGAACCAACTGATATTGCCAACATCCTGGCAGATAGGTTCAGTGCTAACTTTACCCCCCCTCACCCCCTAAAGGGCCCATATTTATACAGGAAGAATGCAGAGTCTAATAGACACTAGTAATCAGTGATTCTATTATCAGGCACACAGATGTACCACTCACTAGACTGAACAAGGAGAAGGTTACCATAAGCTGCCTGTCGGGTGCCAGAATCTGCCACATAACACATTCAGTCAGGTCACTCCACAACAAGTATAAAAATGACTCTGTCATTGTACATGTTGGCGTAAATGACCTGAGACGTACCTCCCTGGACTACATGAAAAGAGACATGGAGGAGCTCTCTGACCATGTAGCCCAGGCTGGTATGACTCTGACTCTAAGTAGCATCCTGCCCTCACCCAAAATGATGCCAGCATACGAAGAAAAAATGATCACTTTCAACAATCGGTTAAAATACTGGGGTCATTCAAAGGGGATCCAGTACTTGTCAGCCTGGGACGACATGCTTGACAAGCCACGTTGCTTCACCAGAGATGGCTTGCACCTGTCGCCCCTGTGCTTTCGAATACTGGCCAAGACTCTTGCCGCCCGAATACTACCTTTTTTAGGCAAGGCTCAAAAGACAAACCCGCCTCCATAAACAACAATAATAAACAAAAACTGAGGGTAATGCTGCTCAATGCCAGAAGTCCAAACCTCAAAATGCATGCACACAAGGCTCTCCTTAGTATGGAAGAAATCAACGTATGTGCAGTGACAGAAACCTGGTTCAAGGCTCCAGAGAGCACCCCAGCACTACAAGCTATAACTCCTACAATACCTTTAGGTCCCAAAACCAGGACCGGAACACAAAAGGAGGGGGTGTGTCCATATTCATCAAGAACACCCACACCTCCAGGTTAGTAGCACAGCATGCGGAATCTGAGACCATCCAAGTGCAATTGACAGCGGGTAAATTGACTGTTCAATTTATAGCTTGCAACAGATCTCCCACCTTGTCTCAGGACCCTCACGCAGCATTCCTGAGAACATTAGAAAGTATGAAGATTCTACCCAACACCATGCTACTGGGTGACTTCAACTATCCAAACATTGACTGGGAAAACTACTCAAGCTCAAACACCCTAGCCCAATGCTTCCTAGAGTTTATAAACTCAAACACCCTTGAACAGCTGGTCACCACTCTCACAAGAGGTGACAACATACTGGACCTGGTCATCACCAACATGGGGAACCTATGTTCCACACCTGAAGTGAACTCGTCATTGGTAAGATCAGATCACAAACTAATCACACTGGACATCCACATCCCGACCCCCCCCCCCCCAGTCAAGGAAATCAAGGTAAAAAACTTCTCTAAAGCCAACTTCACACTCCTCAAGACCGAGGTGAGAAGTTTCAAACCTCCCAATCAAATGGAAAATGATGACCATTGGCAGAATCCTTTACAAGTGCATTCTATGAACACCTTCAAGAATGCATGGATTGAGCCATCCCAAGTAAAACCAAGACCAATTCCTCAAAAAAGAGGAAGCCAGTCTTACAACAGAAGGAGGAAACTCCTGCAAGATAGAACAAAATCCCAAAATAAGAAGGCATCTCTGATTAACATCAGTAAAAAACTGCGCTCTCTCATTAAATCATCCAAGGCCAACTTTGAAAGAAAAATAGCCACTGACTCTAAGGATAACTACAAGGCCTTCTTTAACTATGTCAAGAGTCTAGGGGCAAACTCTCAGATATGCTCCGAGCTAGTACATAATGGCCATAAATACACTGAACCAACCGATATTGCCAACATCCTGGCTGACAAGTTCAGTGCAAACTTCACCCCCCCCCTCTCCACCAAAGGGGCTAGCACCCATCCCAGAAGAATGTGGCTCTAGATATCTCAGACACACAAGAAAAGACAGCCCTTGCAAAGGCCAAAAATACAGCATCAATGGGACCAGATGCTATCCCAGGTTGTGTCTTACACGAGCTTCAAAATGAACTAACCCCCCATCTCAAATCACTATTCAAACTCAGCCTCTCTACAGGCTATATACCCAAAGAATGGTATACAGCAACAGTTGTACCACTCCACAAAGGTGGTGCCACAACCGACCCTGGGAACTATCGCCCTATAAGCTTGACTAGCTTGGTCTGCAAAGCCATGGAATGCATTATCATGGAGCTCATTAACAGGGACATTGGGAACCTCCAGCCACTGAACCCCACACAGTTTGGCTTTGTTAAAGGCAGATCTTGCCTCCTGAACTTGGTCAACTTCTTCGAAACAGCCACCAAGGCCATAGATGAAGGGAAGGTGGTCCACACGGCATATCTGGACCTCACTAAAGCATTCGACACCATCCCACACTCAGGAACTATAGACAAACTCACCAACTTAAATATCAACCCCCATGTCACGAGATGGGTTGCCAATTGGCTCTCAGACAGAACCCACACGGTAAGAGTGGCAGGCGCCATGTCTGACTCTAAACCAGTCACAAGCGGAGTCCCACAGGGCTCAGTCCTGGGACCCCTCCTATTCGGCATATATTTCTCCGAAGTACAGGCAAAGGCTGAGGGACTGTGGCTAGCCAAGTTCACAGATGACTGTAAATTGGGTGCAATAATTGACTCTCCAGCTGACACAGACATGCTGCAAAAGGGTCTCACAGAGACAAACACCTGGTGTCAAAGTCACGGCCTCAAGCTAAATGCCAAAAAATGCATAGTAATCCCATTTGGGAAAAACAAAGTACCTACAAACTACCACATAGATGAGAATCCACTAAGTACAGAAGAAGTAATTAGGGACCTGGGTACCCAAGTAGATAGCATGCTCTCCTTTGATAACCACATAGCCAAAATGGTCAGAAAATCCTTCTATGTGGCACACCTGATCACAAAGGGTTTCTCATCCAGATCCAAGGAGGTGATTGTGTCCCTTTACTCCTCACTCATTAGGCCCATAATAGAGTACAATGCCCCATTTGGGATGTACCTCACTAGACACCTGCAACAACTAGAAAGACCACAGAAGTACCTCACTAAGAGGATTAAGGGCTTTAAACAATTACACTATGAAGCACGACTAAAAAAGCTCCAGCTCTTCTCAGTCGCTTACCGTCTGCTCAGAGGTGACCTATGCCTGACCTATAGGGCCATGTCAAACCCTGAACTAATGGACATGCTTCACCTCAAAAAAATGAGATCCCTCAGAACCACTCATTCTAGTGACTTGAACCTATGTACAACAATAAACAGGACATGCTGGTGGGATAGATTCCTGTCCCAGCAACTCCCCTCACTCTGGAATAGGATCCCAATCCATATTCGACAGAGCTCCTCTCTGACCCTCTTCAAGAGAAATCTTGATGAGTGGATGGGTAATCATAAGTTCTACCCTGGGATCACTTCAGGAACCCTGTTGACAGAGGCCCAGGTTACTAATCTAATGGGGAGGCGAAAGCCATCACTCTGTGGCTAAGCTTATAAATGCTGATGGGCAGATAGCCTAGTACTTACCTATGAACCTATGAGTCCCTGTAATCACAATTACGCAGGTAAAAGCTGCACTCTCTAAAGCCAAAAACACAGCATCCATGGGACTGGACAACATCCCAGGCTGTGTTTTACATGAACTTCAGAATGAATTGGCTCCCCACTAAAGTCCCATGTTCAATAATAGCCTTGCATCAGGCTTTGTGCCCACTGAATGGTGCACAGCAACAGTTATTCCACTCTACAAAGAGGGAGCCAGCACTGATCCTGGGAACTATCAACCTATTAGCCTGATGTGCCTGGCCTGCAAGGCCATAGAACATATCATCATGGAACTCATAAACAAAGACATTGGTAACCTCCAAACTCTGGAGCCCACCCAGTTCGGGTTTGTGAAAGGCAGATCATGCCTCCTGAACCCGATCCACTTCTTTGAGGCAGTCACCAAAGCCATAGATGAGGGTAAGGTGGTACACACAGCCTATCTTGACCTCGCCAAGGCTTTTGACACCATACCCCATTCTGGAATTATAGCTAAACTCACTAAACTAGGTATAAATCCCTACGTCAAAAGATGGGTTGCCAACTGGCTCACTGACAGAACCCACACTGTAAAAGTTGCAGACTCCAAATCTGACCTTAAAGCAGTGACAAGTGGAGTACCACAGGGTTCTGTCCTGGGACCTCTCCTGTTTGGTATCTACTTCTCTTAAGTACAGGCTAACATAGAAGGCCTCTGACTAATGAAGCTCACAGATGACTGCAAACTAGGAGCCATAGTCAAGTCCCCAAATGATGCGGACATCCTACAGAAGGGCCTTGCTGAGAGAGATGCCTGGTGTCAGAGCCATGGCCTCAAGCTCAATGCCAAAAAGTGCAGTGTCATCCCCTTTTGTAAAAACTCTGTACCCATGAACTACCACATAGGCAGCAATCTACTCAACATTGAATGTGTAATAAGAGACCTTGGGACCCAGGTGGACAGTAGTCTTTCCTTTGATAGTCACATCACCACAGTAGTCAGGAAGTCCTTCTACATGGCACACCTCATCATAAAAGGATTCTCATCCAGGAAAAAAGAGGTCATTCTTCCCCTCTATGAGACACTGATTAGACCCATTATAGAGTACAATGCCCCTTTTGGAATGTACCTCACAAGACATCTGCAGCAGCTGGAAAGACCACAGAAGCACCTCACAAAGAGGATTACTGGCCTCAAACAAATGCCCTACACTGACCGTCTCAAAAAACTTCAGCTTTACTCTGTAGCGTATCGCCTACTCCGAGGTGATCTCTGCCTAACATATAAAGCTAGGTCAAACCCAGAGCTGTTAGACATGCTACACCTAAAGAAATCCCAATCTCTCTGAGCTACATGCTCTAGGGACCTAAACCTTGTCACCACAATAAACAGGACATGCTGGAAGGACAGATTGTCCCAGAGACTTCCCATACTCTGGAACAGGCCCCATCTATGTCAAGCAAAGTTCTTCATTAGCACTCTTCAAGAAAAATCTTGATGAGTGGTTGGGAAATAGGAAAAATACCCCGGAGATCACTTCTGTGTCTCTGCTCAACAGTGGCACAGGAAAATAACTTTCTTGGGTGGCGTAAGCCAGGGAACCTTGTTGGCTAGGCTTACGTAGGCCCTTGGGCCAATAGCCTAGTACCTACCTATGAACCTATTAACCTATGTAACCTAAATGCTACTTGTGATGGTGCAAGCAGATGTGAAGTGACTAAGGTATCATACTAATGCTTTAACAGCTTTGTTCCTTGCTATCCCTTCAATATGTTCATTTGGCCCATTTTATTTAATTGTTTTATATACATAATGCCTTATGCATTTGTGCTCCAGTCAGCAGCAGAGAAGCACAGTTTACTTCCTAAGGAAAAAAATGAACAATTTAATTTGGACTGACTTCTGTAGTGTAAACAAGCCTGTCACCGTGCATGAACATCAGTGCATGGACATCAGCACTCTTGATAGTACTTCATAAAAAAATTCAAAATCTCAGCTAACAATCCTTGTGGCACAAGGTATAAGTGAAGTGACTTTAGCAAATTTAGACAGGGGATGAAGGGTTTAACTACATTTAACTGAGGAATTTTCAGAAACAGGTCTGAATACATATTTAAGAACATTTTGTTACTGTGTTGTTCTGTTCTCAGTATCACTAAAAGCATCTGAGCTGCTGTCTATCCAGTTTCACATTATTTGTCATTAACTACAATTCTGATAATGTGTGCCAGAAAATACATTTACATTTCCTATGTTACAAGGAGATATGAGAAGGATAAATGTGTAACTGTAATGCACTTATTGCGCTCATCATTGTTAGGTATACCCATTTTCTTGTCAGCTTTTTCCTCTGTCATTTTTTTTCTAATCCCTTTACATTTGTGCTGTACTTGGCAGGGCACAAACACCGTTCACTTCCAAAGGAAAAAATGTGAACATTTTAATTTAGGCTACCTTCTGTAATTCATACAAGTCTGGTGGCAGTGCACAACCATTAACACTCTGGATAGTACTCACTGAATAAATTCTACATATCAGATAACTTTCCCTGTAGTACAAGGTGTAAGTGTAGTGACCTTAAAGTGCAAAGACAGCTGATGAAGCATTTGAATCCAGTTATCAGATAATTTTACAAAGGGGGTCATAATACCATTTGTCACAACTTTTTGATTAGAAATAATCTAGTAAATGCACAAGTATCATAGCTATGTTTATTGCAACAAATGTATCACTTCTTGCTACAGAAGCCCAAAATAATGTGTGTAATTTTTGGTAAACATAGAAGGCATGATATTTAATGTAAAATGCACATACATAGGTATGATGTGCACAATGTTTTTGGTATAATTACTGAGTTTTCACATATCATAAGTATGTGTTTTTGACAGTATGTATTATGAAGTAAATATGTAACTTACCCCACACGTCTTAATCATGTCATGCTACTGCATGAATCTGAGATATATTTACAAACACAAATGCCTGCCTTTTACAGAAACATGCAGTCCCATGACTAAGTAAAGTCACAGACATACAGTCGTCTCTTCATTTCTATATTCATTCTTAAATTAGTATACCTCTAATTACTATGTTAACCAATAAGTTTTCCTGTGGTAGTGACAGTTAATGAGCAAAGTTAAACATTTTTTTCTTTTTTTCTCCTGGTTTCACTTCCTAGGTGATACTATTCAATCTTATCAACTTGCTAATAAGTCACAAGTCATACCATTTTTCCTCCAGCCAACTGTGATGATAACCAGCACCATAAACCATATCAGTGTTTAACATTGGAACATGTTTCATTAATTTGAGCATCACACACGGGCAAATCTCACTCACATTTTTAACCCTTTCTGTGCTTCTTTTTTTTCCCAAATATTTGTATTAAATTTAAACACATGAAGATATTACAAACATTCTATTGTAATTTTAAAATAGATAACTATATACAATATTTACATTTTGCGTGATATGAGAAATGTTTACAAAAAATAAAATAATAGAGCTATTTATTTACCAATATGCATTCTGAATATTTAAATAACATACAGTCAAAATTATGAAGAGTGAGTTGCTTTAAGAGTTTCTATTAAACCAAGAACATTGAACAAAGGATTATCAGTCCATTTCCTGGGATTAATTCTTATTTCCTTGACTTTTATTTCTGTGAGAGCAGATTCTTCCAATGATAATAAAAACTCTTCCAAGGTGGGTGATGCAGATGATTTCCATTTTCTAGTTAAACATTTTTTTGCCACTGCTAAAATGGTCAATAGAAGATAAAAATTGTTTCTCATCATATTATCCATGACATTTACAATCAATAGTTTTAGGGATTTGGATAAAATAAATGTGTATGTGAATAAAGCTTGACAAAAATTACCAAAGTCAATCCAATACTTATTAATTTTATTACAACCATAAATAATGTGTTCCCAATCAGCTAAACATTCCAAAGAACATCTCCAACAAACAACAGTGGTAGATGATTGTATTTTAGCTACTTTGTTGGGAGTATAAACAGCTCTGTGTAAGAATTTCCACGTAAAGATTTTCCACATTTGTAGATTGGAAGTTAATTTTACAGAGTATAGAAGGTCAGATTTTACTTCTGGAGATAAATATAAAATTTGGCCTTTATTAATAAATTTCCAAAATTTTTGTTTGGGTATAGTTTTATAGTTTATTAGGATTTTGTAAAGATTAGAGATTAAGTTAGGCCAATTCATATTGTTGTATATCACTTTTTGGAAATGTAAAATCATCTTAAGTTTAGTTTTAAATGAAGAGTTATTTATTATTCTACAAAGATCTTGAGCATATGAAAGAATACTATTTAAGACAATCCAATCAGAGTCTGAAATATTATATATATTTTTTTATTTCATGAGTCTGTAATACTGCTAAATCTCTTGTTGCCAACAAATGAATTGTTTTGAACCCCAATCTATGAAGACATGTTTGTGAATTCTGTTGGTATAAGTTTTTGTAATCCTGAAGGGAATTAATAGATCCTGCCAACGTTTTACATCTAAGTTTGAGTTTATAAATGTTCTAATATTACTATAAATATTGTTTATTATGTTTACTTTGATAGGTTTTGCAATATTGTATTGTAAATTAATGCCAAGAATAGACCATAGATTGACATTTTGGTTATCTATTAACAGATTACCAGCTAATTTGTTTTCATTTAAGAAAATGATTGCATGAAGGGATTTCCATGCAGATGAGAAATTAGGATCCAGCCAATTCATGGCTAATTTGAGAATAGACGCTTTAATATAGGACTCAAGATCTGGAAAGTTTACCCCCCCCCCTGTTTCCATGGTCTAATATGATGATAAAATGCAATTCTATTTCTTTTTGGGAACCATACAAAATTTAGTAAGATTTTGTTAAAGTTATTTAATATCATGTTATTCAAAGAAATAGAAATGGCTTGGACAATATAATTTATCTTTGGGAGTAAGGTCATCTTTATCTGTCTTCAAAATGTAAAAATAATTTGTTCCATTTTTCTATTAGTGATTTTATAGTAGATAATGTGTTTGAATAATTTGTGGTTACAGTTGTATTTATGTTATCACATAAGGTTATTTTTAAGTAATTTATGGATGATACTAATGTGCCAATTATGTGATTTGAGTTAAAATGTGTGTTATGTTTTCTATTTAATATCATATATCTGGATGTTTTATTACTTTTTGTTAGTTATTCTTAAACCTGAATTTAGCAGTTAGTAAATCTAATTCTTTGAGAGATTCTTCTGAAACTCCCAAAGTTAGAAGAATGTCATCTGCAAGAAGCATGCTTTTAGAGTTGAGTGGTCCATGAATATTAGTACCAGTAATTTTTGGAGACTGACGAATAGTGATTGCAAATATTTTAATGGCTAAGGCAAATAGAATAGGAGACGAAGAACAACTTTGTTTAGTTCCTTTGGTAATTTGTATGGCTTCCAAAGTGAATGGGCCAAGTTTTACATAAGCAAGATTGTTACTATATAGAGTTTTTATCAGATGTATAAATTGGGAGGGAAAATCAAAAAATTCTAGTGATTTAAAAAAGAAAGTTCCACTGTAAAGTATCAAAAACTTTTTTGATATCAAGGGCAATTAAGATAGCCTCTTGATTATCTCTACTAATAACATCTATAAGAGTGAGAATCCTTTGAATGTTGTCATGTGTTTGCCTGTTATAAATAAAACCTGTTTGATCTTCATGTATAATATTTATTAAAGATTTCTTGATCCTTTTTACTAGAATGGCTGTAAAGATTTTATAATCATTGTTAAGAAGTGAAATAGATATATATGTACTATACAAAGTTGAATTTTTATTTTATTTTAGAATGGAGTAATTAGAGAATATCTCCAAGAGGGAGGAACTAAATGTTGAGAATTAATTACATTTAGAGCATTGTAAAATAAATTTAGGGCAGGAGTTGGTAATAATTTATATAGTTCATTTATGATTCCTTCTATTCCAAGAGTTGTATTATTTTCGCTTTGCTTAATTTTATCAACTATCTCTTTTAATGACATGTGTTGCTGTAAGTCTAATTTTATTTTCTCTGGTAATTTATTTATTTATATTAGATAAGTTTATATCTATATCTAAAGAATTTGAGTTAAGAGGAATATTGTTTTGAAGATCAGAATAATGATGTTTAAAAGCATCAAGAATATCACTAATATCCAAAACTACTATGTTACTTTTACCCTCATGTATAAGTTTTGTGATACTATTTGCAGTGGACTGTTTTTTTTTATTCTCATTGATAAATTATGTAAATGTTTAGGAGACATTGAATATGAGTTAATTTTCAGTTTTTCTAAAGCTAAATTGGTCTTATCTGTTAATATTTCATTATATTTTTTTATTTAGCTGATCTATTCCTTTTTTCTTTGTAGAAGCATTAACGGAATCATTTAAGTTTAAATTAATTAATTGTTTTTGTATATTCTGCAGTTCTGATTCCCATTCTTTGGTTTTATTTTTCAATCATGAAAGAATTTTGGCAAATAGAAAAGCCTTTAATGTGTCCCATAAAATTACAGTATTTGTATCTTCTGAATTATTAGTTTCTAAAAAATAATTAATTTCCGAATGTAGTCATGGGTTGAATTACTTTAAATTAATAACATAGGCAGGAATTCTAGTTTTTGGGATTAATTTTTTAAAGTCAGATTCCTTTTTAAGAATAAGAGAATTATGGTCCAAAAAAGAACATGGTAAAATTGTAAAATGAATTACTTTCCTGTTTAGATCCTGGGATATGTAAAGTTTGTCAATTCTAGTTTGAGTATTGAATCTATAATCTCTATGTGAATAGAGTAAAAAGGTGCTTTCTTTATGTCAATCAAATTTAAGCTATTTGTCCAGTTTTTAAGAGGTTTTCCTAGTTGAGATAGATGAGTAGGTCTACTATTTGTGGTATCAGAATTATCTAAAATGCAATTAAAATCTCCACCTGAAATTAGGACCCCTTTTTGAAATGTATTAATTTGATATATATGTTTCCTCACTGTTGCCATTCCAATACCAGGAAACCAGTAGACATTAGCTAGAGTCCAAATTCTATTATTGTATTTTGTTATTACTATTGCTAGTAGTCCTTCCTTATCTTCATATTTAAAAATAATTTGAGGCATAGTTATACTTTTTTTTTTTTTTTTTGTTATAAGATGAGTGAGATGGTATTGTATAATCCTTGGGATTCCAACACACATTTATCATTAGATTTAAAATGGGATTCTTGTAAAAATACTGCTAGTATCATGTTGATTTTTAAGTATTTTAAAAGATTGGCTCTTTGCGTTGGATTATTTAATCCATTAACATTTAGAGATAGGAATGTCATTTCCATTTAGTATGTTACATTTGAATAAGATTTAATCGTGGTATTAACCAAAACTGAATGTTGTATACTATTATTAGTAATTATTATAGATAATGATATTGGTAATATGCATATTCTTCCTATGTTAGAGTGGTAATGATAGGTCATCTTAGACCAGACTAAAAAAAAATAAATAAAAAGCTATAATTAAATACACATTTTATAAGAAATTAAATAATCATAAAAAACAAATTCAAATATGGAATGAAAGTCACCCCTAATCTGATAGATGTGAATTGCTCTATCAGATTATCCATTAAACCAAAAGATAAATCTAACAAAATGAGCTTGGGCTTTGATATGAATACAGGAGAAAGACATTAATATAAGTTAATTGAATTAAAGTTAAGATTAGAAGGAAGTGATTGATATCACATTTTCTTTATGCAATAATGTGCAAAAGAGTTTATATGTATAACTCTTTATACAATAATAAAATAACTATATCCTACCTTAAAGAAACTTAAAAAAGGGAAAGTTGTACAGTAATGATATCATTGAATCAGGACAAAAATATTTTATTTTAAGATACTTCCCTAAAAAAACATGAAAGTAGATAATAATCAATAAAAAACACTACATATCTTCACTACATATCTTCTAAGATGCAATACTGGATTCATAGTAGTTGTCACCTTTGTATCAAAGTACTTCAGTCTGTCAGGTTATTTTTTCTTTAATTGAATCTAATTTAATATAATCAATAAAAAAACATACATGAGTCAGAAACATTTAGAAAATTAAAGCAACCTAAAATATTCAGTTAAGTATTCTTAGTTTGACAGCTAATAAAATAATATGATAAACTTCTCTTTGATATAGAACAAGCTATTATACTGTTCAGCTAAGTAGAGAGCTAATGTGATAATATAAGAAATAAATCAATATTAGTAACATTTTTACACAATTAATTTGTTTTAGTGTCTGTTTAAAATATGCATCAAAACAGTTCAAAAACATTAATTAAATCATTCAATGTGTTAGATAGACATATCTTACAGCTGTAACGTTTAAAGGCTAAAGTTATTTCAAAAATATGAGATCTGTTAGACGTTTTGTTTGAACTAGAAAAAACAATATCTGGTTAATTTTTTAATACACAATAAATTTACACAGTTACTTAGAAAGTAGGGTATCAGAACCTACAAAAAATGTTCTGATAAATATCTTTTTAGAAAGTCTCCAATTTTTTACCACTTATGAAATGACAATGGAATTAAAATACTATTTAACACTTCAATGCCCATTGCATTTGACCTCAAAAGCCAAGAAATTAAATGTGCTCCAGAATATTTTTAGGATTTAATACCATCAAAAATCATTATATACATATGGGCATTATAGCAACAAGGCATTGATTCTGAAGAGAGTACTGCCAGAGGGTAGTAGATTTATTACTATTAACTGTGGAACAACATATGTATTTGAAAACAAATAGAGCTCTGAAATATATTTAAAACTGGAACTAGATTCCACACAACTTGTCCATTTCCATATAAACTCAGACTTTAAGATAAACCAAAATCACAAAACCTAGGAAATGCTGAATTTCTGACAGTTATTAGGAAAATGACTATATGTGAATCACAAGTTTTTTCTTTTTTTTCCCCTTCCTTTTTTCCTTCTCTTTATCCTGTAAATGCACACTGAACAGACTATTTATTAATTCTATTCAGTAGCATTTATGTATTACATATAGTGAAGGGAATAACAAATGATTTACTAAGCTAAATTTACCTCTTTATATCTACAAATGAAGGAGGGCAAATAGTATAGGTAATGTTTGACCAATACCAAGGTTAAAGATTTGCTTCATTTCAACAGTTGAATTTCTAATTGAACTATATATCTATGAGAAGGCCATGAAAAAAACACAATAATCAAAAATTAAACAAGCAGAAACAGCACAAATAATTCAATCCAATCAAAAAGATCCTAGACAGGATGTTGACAAACAGAGATAATTATATTTTTAATGAACTTATATATTACTGACTTTGACATGACCTTAATAGTCATATTGTTTACAAGGTAAAACATAAGCACAAACTGTACTAAATGCACTTATTACCTATAATTTATTAAATTTATTTACATCCTTAAGAAAATAAATATGCAAACACCTTACCCAATGTGTTGCAATTAAAAGCCAGAAGCACTGCATTATGAACAGAAAATCCTGCAGCAAAAAACTATATAAAACACAGTCATTAATGAAATAGAATGCATATCAGATGGAGTTACACTTACTGTATACATTCTGTATTATAGATGTTTTTGCTACTGGAGACTCCCCACAACCTTAAAATATTAGTCAGGTGTTCATTTTGTTGATCAGGATAATGTCTGTATAAGCATTCTAAGCATATCAGATCAGCATATATTTATTACTTCTGAGTACATGTTGCCGAACAAGTGGTAGTTTTCTTTTTTATTTTATTTATTTATTTTTTATCATAAGACTACCTTTACTACATTGAGCTCACTAAATGAAAAGATTGAATCAAGCTTTTCGGCAACCTTAAATTTGGTTCTCAAAAAATAAATTAATAACTAACGAAATATTGCCTACATATTACTTCTGCATGTACTACTTCCAGGGGGAGTGTCCGAAACAATAAGTGAAGGGTGGCTTAAGGTGGGGCTTGTATTACACATTTTATTAACTGCTCAACCTGAGTACTACAACAAGCAAAATAAGCAATGGTGACATCCATATAAAAAAAAAAACATTCTATAAATCACTCCCTCATCTCTTTCGCAAGCAAAGCAAGAATACTCTCCAGAAGGACACACAATCCAAAAGATTCTCCTGCACACACTCTCAACCCACAAGAAGACCACAAAACAGCCCCTTCATGTTTTCTTGTCAAACCTTCAAATGATCGGCAGCATCTCATCATAACAAGCACACCCCCAAGAAAACTGCCAATCAGAACCCAGGAAACTCGGTAATAACAAGGAAGCCAGCCGGACTTCAACAAAATCACACAGGAATCTGAACAGTAATGCCATAAGCTTGATATGCCAACTACACCATGTCTATTGAATATAGCATCCAATGTCACAACACGTATCCAGCAGTTTTACAACACAGTGATCTGTTTAAGAGTTGCAGCATCCACTTCAATTCACTGCCCCAGACAAGAGCGCATCCTTACCAACACATAGCTGTGTGAAGCACACCATTCCCCCCTTGGATATCAATTTAGGCTGACCACACAAAAAATCAGATGATCTATAGTCAACGAATCACCACAGAAAACTCGCCTTCAAGCCAGTGAGAATGATTCATTGAATATTCATTCATCCTTTCTAGGCAAACCCTGGGACAGTCACTGAGTTCTTGCATTCTACACATGTGGTTGTCTATTAAAAATCAATGAAATTAAGAAAGAAAACTGTACCTCCATAACCCCCAGAAGATGCACTTCAGCATTCCATTCACTCCATCATTCTCAACAGAAGCATTTGATTTTCATAGCAAGTCAACTGACATGGTGCCCGATCCCTTGTTGTCACAAACAAACCTCATCCCCAGTGCGTGATGTTAAAAGGAAAGAAAACTATGTCTATGCACTCTCTGTAATATGAAATGTCATATATCGTCTGAAAGGCATTGGCATAGTACACATTGTTTTACATTTAGGAATATGTAAGCATCAAATTATGTACTTGTTAACTTATTAAGGGCTACATGTGTGTGTGTGTGTGTGTGTGTGTGTGTGTGTGTGTGTGTGTGTGTGTGTGTGTGTGTGTGTGTGTGTGTGTGAGTGCGTGTGTATGTGTATGTGTATCTTTTTCTTTTTCTACTCTACAACTGCAAAAGAGATTTCAGAAAACCATGAGATGCATCAGAAGAGACCCATTTGCCTCAGAGTAGGTGATCATCTGCTCTGAATGCAAGGCACAGATATATTCTCAGCCCATCACTGTATATCACTTTGAGCAGGCATGTCCTTAACATTTATATCAAGCCTACATGTCTACTCCAGTAGCACTTGGTTAATATATTAGGAAATGTGTACATCAGATTAATTGTATGTTGACTCAATACCCAGGAAAGAAGTTGTGATGATGTGGGCTATTGCCAGCTATGCCAGGATAAGTAGGGCAGTGGATGTTTAATATATGTCAGCACAGCTAGCTGGAATTTTGTAAAGAATTATAAGTCATTTGGATATCAAACTGTTTTGTACAGATGCTTGTGTTGAAAAATGTATTTGTAAAGTCATTTATGTTAAAATATGTCCACAGTGTGTCCTGGTGGGCAGAAAAAATATATACATGCATCTCAGACTATACTGTATTGTAACTGATTCAATGTATATATTATTACAGAGAATACTGGAAGAGAAAAGGTTAAGAGTTAACTTTGAAAAATAGTAAGAAATGAAATTACTTATTTTAGACCATAAAGATTGTATCTTACATTTCTGATTGCAGCCAGAGACAAAATGTCTGGGAAAACAAGCACCAGGAAGCCTTCTGTATTGTCTTTAGCAGTGAACTAATTGCTACCCTGCAAGGGTAGAAGTTTGAAATTGTTTTACGATTTCTAGGAGCTGCAGCAGATCTTACCAAGACTATCTGTGTATGTAGTATTGACACATATGTGCTAAATCCTGACACCTTCTAGGCAAGGTGGGGTGGCATGGAAATCAAAAGTCAGTTGACCAGATGCATGTGATGTATTTCTGTAATCCATCACCTACATCTGATCAACTGACTTCTGGTTGACCAGATGTGTGTGATGTCATTCTGTAATCCATCACTAAAAATTATATTTTTATACTAGGTGAGACTGAAGTCACATAGCAGTTTGTTTTTATAACCAGATGAGAAAGGACTCCTCACCTACTTCATCTTGACTTTTTCTAGTAAGTCAACCAGGGAATAGTAATTCTTTAAATCAGTCAGGAAAATATAGTGAAATTTAGTTAAGTACTTTTTTCTGTATCTGTGTGAATCTAGTCATCTGTGTTATTTTAATATTTCCTGTGGCTGAAACTCTGGTGTTTATTGTAAATAGATATTAAATATTTTCATGTTCCTTTATTATTTATTATTAACCATGTTCTTTTATTATTTATTATAAACCAGGTCACCTAACAAACTGGCAAAACCATTGCCTCAGGCTAAAACCAACAACTTAAATGATCTCAGCTCTAACTCTTGCCAAACTAGCTACAAACCCTCTAAAAGTAATTCCCTCTAGTCTCTTCTACTTTCTCTCTACACGTTTTTCTTTAGCATACTTTCTATATTCAACCTTGCAAACTCACTAAATACTTTCCAAATGTAATCCCCACTAGTGTCTTCTACTTTCTCCTTACAAATTTCTCCTTTTACAAACCTCTTAGCTCAAGCTTACGTATATTGGCCAATCTTGTTAAGCCTGTATATAAAGTATTCAGATCAAATTTGTGTACTTGTAAGATTTTTTGTGCCCTCCAATAGTAACCCTAGCTACTAGACTGTTTTTTCTATCCTGTATACAATTCCATAAATTGTAATGTGTTTTCTTTTTAAGAAATGTGATGTAACATTGCTATTAATCTCTTAAGAAACACTGTATAAAATGCTAAGTTGTAATAGTGTTAAGTTTTCTCTTTAATTGCATGTCTTAGAGCTTTTATCCCTGGGCATCCGCTGAACATTGACTTGTTGTCCAGTTGGACTTTCCCGCTAAACAAATGTAAAATAAATAAATAAAATTAAATATATTTCAACTTTTCATTGTGGCTGTTCCTTTAGAGAATATTTTAAATTTTGGGAGTACTTATATTTATTCGGTGACACTGAAGCCACTCCTGAAATGCTTGCTATTCAATCAACATTACCATTTGCATTAATATTAATTTAACTAAGTATAATTAAGTACCCTTGCAAGAGCCTTAGAGTATCTGGCTTTGGATTGTCTGATGATGGTGTAACTACCTTATAGTCTGGGCAGAAAGGGGCATAGCTAGTAAATCTGTGCCAGCCTTTCCCAGGTGTGTGTGTGTGTGTGTGTGTGTGTGTGTGTGTGTGTGTGTGTGTGTGTGTGTGTGTGTGTGTGTGCGCGCGAGTGTGTATGTGCATGTGTGTGTGTGTGTGTGTGTGTGTGTGTGTGTGTGTGTGTGTGTGTGTGTGTGTGTGTGTGTGTTTGTGTGTGACTGCGTGAGAAAATCAAATCTCAAAAAGTTTGTGTGTGAGCTACTTGGAGCAAGGAATAAAGCACTGGTTCCACAGAGATGGTGATGGAGGACTTGGCTTAGACATTCTGCTGAGGACTCAACCCAACACCTATACCAGTGGGGAGTCTTACTGGGGATCTAGAGAGAAAGGGAGAGGACACAGCCCCTGTACTGACTGTGTTCCCTTTGTGCTCTTAATGGAAATTGTGCTTGATGCAGAGAGCTGCATCTGGAAATACTGGGTGTATCCATTTTTGTTCCAAGTGAACATCCCTTTCTAGTGTCAGTGGTTAGGATTGCGGCTCCCTGATTTCTTGCCCAAAATGGGGATGTCACACAGATATTTCATTTTTTTTTATAAACTACTTTTTGTAAGCTATTTTAACTTCAATATTGCATGACGTTAACAATTCAATATTTGCAAATGAAGTTATTACCTCAGAAAGCAGATATCTGATATGGCACAGTGAAATATTAATTCTATTAGACATACCATGACATTGTTGTTGTTTGTCTTTCGGCTTTTCCCGGTTAGGGGTCACCACAGTTGAACTCCGGTCTGCTAATGATTGGCAGTTGGTTTTTATGGTGTTGAGTTGCCAGCTCGACACCCAACCTTCAATGAAGGCACGCTCATTCAACGCATGTCTTTCGAATGCCCACTTGACCACGGGGAGGACATGCAGACTCCACACAGAAGGCACTCCCAACCCAAGCCGAGAATCAAATGGGAGAACCTCTTGTGATCAATTAAATCTCTGACACATTAATGCCTTCCCATCATATCTGGATGTGACTAAGGTATACTTATATAGTTCTCATATTGTTTTATGTATTGAATTAATTATGTAATATGACATCATATTGATCTAGTTTTTCTCTTTCTTTTGTCTCCCCCACCCCATCTTTCCTTCATTTATTTCCTTTTTATGTCATCTTTAAATACATTGCTGCTGAAATAATAAATCCAAAAGACCCCAATGGTGTTCAGTGAAACTAAGTTTAATATACACAACTCACAACAAAATGGTTTTAAAATAATAGTTTAGCTCTTTCATTCCTTCAGTGTCCGGAACTTCAACAGAGCTAATAAAATGCTTCCATTAAGAACTTAAATACATACATTGTTAAAAAAATCACATGCTGATGAGAACCAATGAAATTTTACTACTAATTAATTCTACATTCTGAAATATTTTAATTTTAAAATAGAATTGATGGATACTGCGTCATTTAAACCTGGGAAACAGGTGGCATTAAATTTCAACTGCCATTTGAGTTCACTTCGAAACAGATGTTCATCAACATTCCAACTCCAAGAATCACTAGGTATTTGCTCCAACACTATAAACTCAAACTTATGATCTTGATGAAGCTAAGCTGTAAATGCCTATATAAAGCATTTGCAGTTTTCTTGTTCTTTATGTCAAGATTTTGCTCTTACACTCTGCACTTCAATTTCCGACTCATCATTCCAATATAAAATGCGATACACAGCTTGCTACATTAACAGCTTGTTTTGAATAACAACTAAAATATGAATTGATTAAATATCTTTTACCATTTAAAATATAACAGTCCATTTGTTTTATATACGGACACTGTAAATAACTCCCGCACTTAAATATACCCCATTTCCTACTAACTGACCAATCAGAGGATAACTGTGCCATTTCCAACCAATTCTTAAATGATTTATCCTGCTGTATACCATGATTCACCATTCACCAAACCTAGCTAAGCTCACACTGTTATTCTAAAAATATTCCAATTCTTGATCGATATTTCCCCTGTAGTTCTACTATCTAAGTTGAAGGTACTAATAAATAATTTCAGCACTTTGAATGTGCTATTTCATGCAGCATTATTACCAGCAGTTATAACTTGATTGCTGTTGCCATCTAAATCAGAATTCAAAACTGGGGCATAAATGCCTGCATTACATTTAGGTACCACTTCATCTCTAATTTCAGTCAGAAAATGTATAGGATATTTCCTCTTATCAAACATATCCATTAAAACTTCACATGCAGTTAAAAAAGTAATGTCATCTGACACCATATGTTCTAACCACACTAGCTGCCCTTTCACAACCACTTTATTTTGCTTAAGCAGATGCCAGCTCATATAGTGTATGTACATAGGATCATAGGATCATAGGAAGTTACTAGGCTATTGGCCCTGAGGCCCTTACAAGTCTAGCCAAGAATTTAGCCCATATTCCAACAAGTCAGCATCTGATGCTCCTGTCAAGCAGGGACACAGGTAGAATCCCAGGGGTGTATTTTCTATTCCCCATCCAGTTTCCAGGTTGTGCTTAAAAACGGTTAATGAGGTTTTCTGCTTGACATGGAGAGGGAGTCTATTCCACACAAGGGAGTGTCTCTGGGACACAAATCCGTCCCGCCAACAAATCCTATTGATGTCATAGACCAGGTTGAGGTCGCACTTGTGGGTTACTCAAGTGGAGCTTGACTTGTAGATATGTAGTAGTCCCACCAAGGCAGGGTTTAGAGATTGCTTTGGATGCCAGACAGAGGTCACCTATGAGGAGTCTGTATGAGACTAAGTAGGGGGACAGGGCTTTTAGCCGATCTGTATAGCACAGATGTTTGAGGCTGTGGTTTCTCCGGGTGAGGAACCTCTGTGGTCTCTCCAGCTGCTCCATGTGTTTTATCAGGTACATCCCGAAAGGGGCATTGTACTCAATAATGGGTCTTATAAGGGAAGAATGCAGGGATGTTATGACCTTCTTGTCCCTGGATGAGACACCCTTATTAATAAGGTGGGCCACATAGAAAGCTTTCCTTATAACAGATTCAATATGGTGGTCAAAAGTCAGTTTGCTATCAGCCTGGGTGCCCAAGTCCCTCACGACTAATTGCATGCTTAGGACCTTGTTATTAATGTGATATTTTATAGGGACATAACTCTCCCCAAAGGGGATGATGATGCATTTTTGGCATTCAGTTTAAGCCCATGATTCTCTCAGCAGTCATTTGTTTGGGTGAAATCTTCTTGGAAGATGTCCACATAATTAAGGGAATTGATGACAGTACCCAGCTTGCAGTCATCTGCAAACTTGGTCAGTCATAGCCCACTGGTTTTGGCCTGCATCACAGAAAAGTATATCCTAAACAAGAGGCCCCAAGACTGATCCCTGGGGTACACTGCTCATTACAGGTCTACTGCTTGATGAGGCTTCCCCTATTTTGACTAGATGGGTTCTATCAGTGAGTCAGTTTCCTACCCATCTAGAAACATATGGATTGATGCCTAGTTGAGAGAGTTTATCTATTATACCTCAGTGGGAAATAGTATCAAAGGCTTTGGCCATGTCAAGGTAGGTGATGTGCACCATCTTCCCCTTGTTCATGGCTTTGGCCACTGTCTCAATGAAGTTGACCATATTTAACAGGCACAACCTCTCCTTGACAAAGCCAAACTGTGTGGGATTGAGTGTTTGAAGGTTGCCACTGTCCTTACTAAAGAGGTCCATGATAATCCGTTCCTTGGCCTTGCAGATCAGGCTAGTTAGGCTGATGAGTCTATTATTTCCTGGATCAGTGGACACTCCATCTTTGTTCAAAGGGATGACAGTGGCTGTCCTCCACTTGACTGGGACAAAGTCAGTACTCAGGCTTTGGTTGAATATGGTGCATAACTGTGCTGCAAGTTCCTGTCTGAATTCATGTAGGATGCAGCTTGGGATGTTATCAGGTTCCATGGAGGCTGTATTTTTTGCTTTTGAGAGGGCAGTAATGACTTTCTCCCTAGAGATAAGGGGGGGGGGCAGGTGCATAGGATGCCCTGATTTACTGATGGGGGAAAGAGGGTGAAGTTTTCACTGAACCTGTCTGCCAGCAGGTTGGCTATATCTATAGCATTTATGTATTTGGTGTCCTTGACCACCAGTTCTGAGCAGATCTGAGTGCTTCCATTGAGATTGCAGACATATGTCCTCAATAAAAACTTACCTAAACAGCAGAGACCTCCAAAACACACTCACAAACATTCCACAGTCAGCACTAAACACATTACACACAGCAGACAACACACCAGAGTCTCACAAACACAGCCCATATGGCAAAATAATAAACGATTAGAGGCCACAAGACATAATAAACCAAACGCACTAGTCATTGGTGATTCAGTTGTAAGACACACCGATGTCCCCCGCACCAGGCATGACAAGGAGAAGGTCACAGTCAGTTGTCTGTCTGGTGCCAGAATTTGTCACATCATGCACACACTTAAGTCTCTCCACAGCAAGTACAAGTACGACTCTGTGATTGTACATGTTGGTGTGAATGACTTGAGATGTACTTCCCTGGACTATATGAAGCGAGACATGATTGAACTCTCAGAATATGTGTTCCAGGTAGGTATGACCCTAGCTCTAAGCAGCATCCTACCTTCACCAAGAATGATACCACAATACCAACAAAAAATAATTGACTTCAACATTTGGCTTAGTTTCTGTTGTCAGTCTAAGATGATCCAGTATCTGTCTGCCTGGAATGGCATGGTTGACAGACCTCAATGCTTTACGACCACAGGTGGCAAGACAAATCCAAGGAACAAAATATAATCCACAGAGACAAGTTTTAATTCATAAAAACAAGTAGTGTAAGTGCTTTTGTCTTGCTTCTATGAGAAAGACTTCATCAGACAAACAGAACTAATCCAAAATGCAGCTATTTAAAGTGCCACATGCTGAACATCAATTAGCTTCTAAAAGCAAAAGTTACAAATATTTGAAAACATTTAAAAACATTTCAATATAAGTGCAAATACTAAATGAATAAGCATGAATAAATAAGAAAGCATGAATAAATCTGAACAAGAATGAACATGCACACTGAGGATGACCTGATTTAAAACATATTATAAAAAACTTTACCCCGGATTTACTAAACTTCCGTGCAGGACTAGTTTAATCCTGCATGAAAGCGCCCATTTAGGAGCAGGATGGTAGTGCGCCATGCATATTAATAAGGCGTGCTGCCCGAGCTCCTAGGCTTACACAGAGCATGTACGAGTGCAGGGGACATGTCTGAGAGCAAAGCTCTCAGAATAAACATGCCCCTGCAATGTAGAACAGCAGAAAGTGGTAAGAAATGAGCGAGACCACTCATAGGTGTCCGCATATCCCCACCAACAGTTCCCCATGTGTACAACAGCAACACTACATAAAAATCAAATGAAGAAACACCTTTATTTTTTTTTTTTAAATCTGAGTACAGCTAACCGAAGGTGCACATGTGTCCCCATTGCTTAGCTATGGTTAAAGCAGCTTGAAAGGCTGAAGAGGACACCATGAAAGATTTATGCAAATGAAGCAGCAGAGCATTCGCCTAATAAACAGGCATTCCTGGTTCGATTCCCACTACAGCACAGGCTATTTTACATGGCACAGCACATTATAACCAATATTTTTGTTGCAAAACCCACTAAATAACATATATTTATGAACTGGTGTACTGCAGGAAATGCACATGTGAAGTGTTAGTGTCATAATGAATAAGGCACTAGTAAGCAGGTATAAGCACAAATAAGCAGTATTAAACATTTGTAAGCAAAAGAAAATGTGTTTAAGTGTGTTTGCATGGAGGTAAGCACTGCCTACACAGACTAAGTAATTTAGAAGCTGAGTGTAAGAAACTGTAACCGGAAGTTAGTGCTTAGCTCCATGCAACCCCACTTACAACTGCTTTAAAGTGCCTTATTCACTCTGTATCCAATGGCCTGTATTCTGCCCAGCAACAAAACAAACAGCTTCAGCAAGTCTCGAACCCAAGACCTGTACACTACAGTCACACTAGTTAACCACTAAGCCATCATAACAGTACATAATACTGAGGTTTCAACAAACAAATCCTCAAAATAGGAAAATCAAACTGAACATGTGAAAGGAATCTATGTACAGTGTGATGTTGTATAACCTGCCACATAACATAAATATGTGAACTGGAGTACTGCAGTAAGGCCAGATGTGAGGTATTATTGTAATAAAGTGTTGAAGTCCCCAGCACCCCATAAAGTGCAAGTACACATGAATCACGGATACCAGGCACATATATAATATGTAAAGAATAACAAATCAATGCCAAAAGGAAAATATAATGATAATTAAATATTAAGCAACACTAAACATTGCACAGCTCAGCTGACTTGGTGTAAGCAATGTGTAGGCTGGCTAACTCAATCTGTCCAGTGGTATATCCCTTTAAGCAATGCCAACATTAAGTAAGCAGATGTCCTCATAGCTTAGCCTTTTCAAAACTGTCCAATCACAGGAAAGTGCAAGAAATTGGGTGTATTTAAACCCCACAGATGTGAATACTTCCCATAACTGGTTGCAGCTCCCTACTGTAGGCAGAATGGTTGGAGTAGGGGAAGGCACTTGATTTAGAGTGCAGCGCTGGGGCACCCAGTAGTCCATATTCATGGTATGGCTCCTGGTAAAACACCATGAGCAGAGACTACTGTAGGGCCAGTACCTGGGCTCTCAGTATAAAGTGGAGACCTGGGACAGTCTTGCCTGTGACCTCACCAGTGCCACTGGTATTCCCCGGACTGTTGAGCAGGTCAGGCATCACCTTGCTGACCTGAAGCAGTGGAGGGGTGATCTCTTGGAGCAGTGGATCCAAGAATCTAGGCAGATGGCCAATGCCCCAGCACTGAGTAAGTACTCATTCTACTACATAGATAATGATTGCCTCGCTTGTGTATACTATGGATAGGTAATGGCTGTATTTCTCTGGCAGCTGCAGATGAGCGGGCTGTGAACAAGCAAGCCCATGCTTCTAGGCTGCAAAGGCTGCATCGCGAGGCAGGTTGGTAATAATCTTGCATGTACTGTCATAACAAATAAATATAACAGTTCTAGAAAGTGATGTACCAGTATAAAAATGCATTGCTTGTGTACATTCTGCTTTCATATGTTGTTGTCGTGTTGCATTCTATAAATGGTACTGTTGTAATAAGCAGTCTTACCCACACTGTTGAATGTAGATAAAATGTGTAGGAGGTTCAGTATAACAATGTTGGAAGTCCCAATATGTCAGTCATATTTAACTGAGGGAGACTTAGACAGAAAACAATGGAATGCTTCACACCAAGTCCCTGATAGCACAGTGTACTGTGATGTCAACTGTAATATTTTTATCACACACAGCAGGGGGTTGAATTCTGGGAGTGGTAGTAAGTTGTATGCATAATCATACCCCACAGCCATACAGAGTCTGTGAAAATGTTCAGATAGAATGCTGTATGCATAATTAGACCCAACAACTGTATAGAATATGCTAGAATGTTCAGATAGTAAGCTGTAAGCATAATCATAGCCATCAACTGTACAGACTGTGGCAGAATGTTCAGGCAGTAAGCTGTAGGCATAGTCATACGCCTCAACTGTTCTGATCTGTCCAGCATGTCCAGATAAATAAACCATATCTGCTGCCCGGTAACCTGTTCCCCTGACAAATCAGTGTGATGATCCAAGAAATGTAGGCAGCTTTAACTGACATATAACTGATTGTCAGACCTGAACATAGTCAGAGAATGTATATGAAAACAAACCTGTCATTGTAGCATCTCACCCAAAGTGTATGACAGCTATTCTTAAAATATGTCACATTAACACATGCATCCTGTCAAGCTTTGACCAGAGTGTGTGCAATAACAGATTGTTAGGTATGTGTATAACATCAACATGGAATCTGGGAGTATGTGTAGAATTTGTCAGGTAGTGTTAAAGATTTCCTCCACAGCTATAACAGGTAACAGGTGTAGACTGTAGGTATAACACAGTTCACTTATATACTTGTATACAAGCATGGACTCAGGGAGTATGTGAAGAATTTGTCAGGTAGTGTTAACAAAGTTCCCTCCACAACTATAACAGGTAAGAGGTGTAGACTGTAGGTACAACACAGTTCACTCGTATACCTGTCTACAAGCATGGAATCTGGGAGTATGTGTAGAATTTGTCAGGTAGTGTTAACAATGATTTTCTCAACAGTTATAAAAGCTATGTGCAGATTAGGCTTAATGCCACTAACATTCCAGGCCTTAATGACAGTATATCTATGTACCCCTTCCTGAAACAAAAAAAGCTATCTAATTTAACAAATATACATTAATCAAATAGGGTTAGGATGTTCTATGCGTTACCAGGATTAAATTGTGTAGGTATTCATTATATTATTATCAGTATTACAACAGTTTATTAATACAATTGTGTGATGAAATATATAATATTTATTTTAAATATATCTACACATTATTTACTCAGTGCACTATTGAATTGTTTTACAATTTATGTGTGCTGTCACAACTGCAACAATATGACTACTTACCATTAATTGTCAATATTAATATTTATATTAACAAGATTATATATACTATATATATATATATATATATATATATATATATATATATGTTTTATCTAAACATTGGTTGGTGCAACATATATATGTATATATATATATATATATATATATATATATATATATATATATATATATATATATATTTATTTATTTATTTGTTTGTTTGTTACTTGTGATGCTGGTTTAGATGAAGTTTCTTAATAAGTAAGTTTTATTAATTCATATATGAGAGAGTTTTTTATAAATAATGTATTGTTCAATTTATTGTTTAATTGAATAAGTATTTCATTGAAAGGATGTGATGTCAGTATATATAAATACAATTATTTTCTAGTCCTTCATTAACTTTGAGGAAGCTATTGTATGGTGAAAGCACTTAGTTTTTGGAGGTATTGCTGTGAATGTGATCATTAAAGTGTTTAAATCGGTTGACATTCCTTTTTTTCAGATTTATATATTAGTTGTTAATTGAACTCTCTCTCACCTCCACCATATGTGCAACAATAACCTAATTACACACCTCAATGGGTACGTGTACACTCCTAACTTTTGTTGGAACATATATCTTATTGGTTTATAAATATTCACATTTGGTTCTATGCATGTGCCATGTTAATATACTCCCATATTGGTGGCCTGTTGCCATCAATGAAACCTGCATACTGTTGTAATGGCCACTGTTGTTCCATATATGCATGTGTTCTGCTCACCCTGCAACTGTTGTAAATCTGGTGCCTTGGGTTAATGGGAATACCTATGCATCCTGTTATAACTAATCCTGAATGCTGTTGACTATTACTAACCAATATCTTTCCTAAAACTGCAACACCATATTGAAGGCCGTTCCCAGCGGACCCACCTGTCCCACTTCAGCTGGTCATGGCACCGGGCACTAGCACATCTGAGGCCCAGCCTGAGACCTCCTCCTCCATTGGCCCTGCACCACCTTCGGGTAGAACCGCCTCAGGGGATGGGATTTGGCCCCTCCCTGGGAGCAGGGGCGGAGAGGTACCTGTCACCTGCCATCAAGTCCAGACTGTGGTGCACAGGGAGCTTGACAAGGAGATTCAAGACCGGCTACCCCAGCTTGAGGGCAACGTGGCACAATTAGAGGGTGAGCCTGCCCCTCCTACCCAGCCCCCAGCACAGCCACCTTTGGGGCCAAAAAGGTGCAGTGGTGACTGCGATGGATGGGGACCTCAGTCCCACTGTTTCCATTTGGGGGCTCATGGGCTTGCGACTTCCAAACACCCCTCCCCGTCCAAGGTGTTTACCCCCCCACATGTGTCATATACCACCCCTGTATGCGTCTTGTTTGTCTTGCCTGTTAACCTACCCAACCTACCTCCCCAAATATACATACTAGTCCTCCCCAACATCCTACGCTCACCTGAAAAAAAAAAAACAAGGGCAATCGGTTCCCACAAAAAAATCTCACCCCATACATAGTTGTCCATTTCGCACAAATGTCCACTGGACACAAGTCATCCAGTCTAACTGGCATCACAACAAATTATTGTTGTCCTCACCTTCACCCAGGGGTTTGAGTGTCCAAATTTACCTCCCAATTCAGAGTATATGCACAGCTGTTGCTGTAAAAGAAATGGCCAGCTATGGACCTTCCCTACACCCTTCCTGCACATCCCTGGCTATTTTCCCTACTGTCTTTCCCTCTTTATGTCCCTTTTTTCACCACTTTCCTATCAACCCCCTTTTCTTTTCTTTTAAAGAAATTAGCACGGGGATAAGCAGGAGTAAACACTTTTAAGCAGCAGTAAGCAGGTTTAAGCCTGTTTGCATGGGGGTATGCACTGCCTACACAGGTTAAGCAATTCAGAAGCTAACAGAGTATAAGAAACTGTAACCAGCAGTCTAGCAGTGCTTACCTCTGTGCAAACCCACTTACAACTGCTATACAGTGCCTGAATCACCTTGTCTCCAATGGCCCATGTTCTGCCGAGCAACAAAATAAAGATCCTCTGCATGGCTCAAACCCAGGACCATGCACGAAGTGATTTACCACTAAGCCATGGCAAATATACATAACACTTATGTTGTCACAAACATATCATCCAGCACAATCATTCAACAGTACAGGAAATGTAGTAATATCATACCACACAACCTCTTAATGCAAGAATTCTGGTCAAAGTGTGCCAAAATGTGGGTACAAATAGAGATATATGTCAAATATTGTTCTTATGCACTTAAAATGTTGCTAGTTAAACAGTTATATGTATTAAAACACATATTTTGAAGGAGTTGAAGGCGGAAACACAAAGGTGCCATCATTAGTTATTGACTTCAATCCTGATATCATCCATGTCAATTGCCAAGAGAATGAGGTACAGGCCAAAATTATGAACCAAACATGCATGGACATATGGATAAATATATATCTGTAAATGCAGACAGATAGCTATATATATATATATATATATATATATATATATATATATATATATATATATATATATATATATATATATATATATATATATATAGATATAGATATAGATATATATATATATATGTGTGTGTGTGTGTGTGTGTGTGTGTGTGTGTGTGTGTGTGTGTGTGTGTGTGTGTGTATATATATATATATATATATATATATATATATATACATATATATATATATAAGGGTTTTACATATATAATTATGTATATATATATATATATATATATATATATATATATATATATATATGCAGACAGAAATGTGTATAGCATTTCCACATGGAAACAACATCCTGAACCACTCACTACAACATAACAGACCATATGCACTGTTAATGGGGGTGGGGGCTCAAATGAGGGATACCTGGTAATTAGTGCTATTTTACCCCCCCCCCCTTCCACAGCCCTAACAGATATGCTGTGCAATCCAATATCCAGCACATTACAGTTCTTGACTCCAGGACACTCCACAACACAGCTACAATGCTTTAACAGTAAGCCAGTTCACCTGTAAAATGTCACAGCAATATCTGTAACATATCATGCAGAAAAGTCATTCTACCGTAGGAAATGTACAGTGTGGAAGAAGTACACATTACAATGGTGCAGATATGCACACATATTTATACACTGATAAATATATTCATATATATATATATATATATATATATATATATATATATATATATATATGAGATATATACAGGTATATACACAGACAAAATGTCATACATATGCAGAAGTAGTATGGCAGCACTGGGTGCAAAGTACATCCCTCAGCCACAAGCCCTGTAACTGTCATCTTTGAAATGTGTAGTGTGGCAACCATTCCCACAAATGAGAATACTTACATTAAACATATATCCACTCACAATTTAAAGAACATGACACCACACATAGTTATGCATACACAGAAAATAATGTATGCCATTACTTACAGCACATATATTTTGAAATCTATAATCAGTGATGAATGCAATGCCCACACAAAATAGTAGATGCAAGCAATGTGGCTATATAACATAGTATGCTGTTCAGGTCAAGGCCTTCAATTAGTACAACAATAGACACAGGATTTGCCTTTAAGATACGTAACAATTAACAATTACAGATGTAGTTCAGCAGCTTCCAATTACACCCTGTAGTCAAGCCCTACGGGGGAAATGTATTAGTTGTGGTAATGTCAATGTATCTGTCACATAACATTGCTCAACTTAATATCACACACTCACACTGAATAACTGAACTGTGTGTAACACTGTATGCTGTAGCCTTCATGGAGGAACAAATGAAGGTGTACAGTCACATACCTCAATGTGTCTTAACACTGATATCCATGACATGTTATCACAGCCTAGGTCGATAGCATTGAATACCCCTCCCCCATAAAAGGCTGTACAAGGGCAAAAAACACTGTGTACCACACACTGACCTCTGGAATGTACAAGGGCACACATATGTTGTCCAACTGTTACCCCTATATGTATGGACCTCGACCAACATATTTTGTGGGAGTCCATGATATGACTGGGATGATAGCAGGAATGCTAGCAGTAAATAATGATAGGCCATTACCTAACAACCCCTAACTGTATCACAGTGGGACAAAGCCTGCCATATATTTGCAATATTGCTGTTACACACCCTGGAAATTGCTGCCGTTACAGGATTTGGTTCAACATACCCTTATGCAAGAATAAGACATCAGAAACACAAATGGATGTAGCCATGTACTGAAAGCACGCAACAGATAGACTACCAGTGATATATCTAGGACAAGACCTATGTGGTGCACAGACAAAACCTAACAGACAATCCACTGGCCATCATGTGGATAGGCCCACAGTTGAGAGCTTTACAGACAGACTGCATTCCATCCTAAACTACTATGTACACACAAACACTGTAAGACCAGCAATATACAATGCACATAACAACACTACTCATACTGCCTGTGTACCTTATACAAATGTGTAGTTGGCCTGTGTCTGCAAGTCCTGCTGTAAGAGGTATTGCTACCTGCTGTCTGTAACACTGCTGCCCACAAAGAGGAAGGATGTCCTACATACTGGAAAGGTTAAGGGACAATGCCCACATGAGTTAGTATTTTATAGTACTGAGTTGCCATGACATTGGTTATCTGAAGTACTACACAGCAGGCTGCATGCAGTTAGGAACTGGTGCACACTGATTGGTGCAGAGCCCATCACCTGATCATGTGCATCATCTACAAAAGCCATGCTGCAATCTATTCAAACCAGCTCAATCCCTCTAGTGGGGAGAGAGAGAGAGAGAGACAAAAAAAAAAAAAAACAAAGAAAAAACATAACAAATAACAGAAAGCTGTCACAGCTGTCAAAAAAGGATTAACAGGTATGTAAAACATATATGTATTTAATTGAATGCAGTATGTGGTATAGATTAATAGGATATATGATGTGCAATGATTTATATGTGCCATCAGTAGTTGTTCTTGTAATGGTGTTCTGCTCAACAGCTGCTCTGGACAATACTGTCTGTCCCTGTAGGCAGTGAGACATACCTGTCAACTGTGCAGATTAGCAATGAATGACAAAGATGTAAACCATAATATCTGTGTTTGATATGTTAGTGTGGGCAATAGCTGGTGGTGGAAGTACTGCTGTCATGATAGACAAATAGGTGTCAGAGCACACCACTTGCAGGACAGTCATGTTAATGTGTAATGTAGCATGCACAAATGCCATAGGTGTATAATAGGCTTACCTGCTATCTGTCACCATATATACCACCCTAATGTTAGTCTGTTTTCGCATGTGATACCTGTCTGTGTTGCAGCAAGGCAGAATAGTGCAGCTGTGAAGGAAAGAAAGTTACAGAGTGTGGACCAGATGCCTGAATGCATCCCACATATAGAAAAATATATGTGTGATATATAATTAGATGTGTATGTCTACAGATATACAGACACTCATATAGATATAGGTATATAAACAACCCACAATATATATGTACATATATATATATATATATATATATACACACACACACACACACACACACACACACACACACACACACATATATATATATATATATATATATATATATATATATATATATATATATATATATATACATAGCACAAAGCGTAGTACAATACAACATATGTCCCAATGGTAGGTAAGCTGTTGATATACCAGTTGCACTGTGTGAACAATTTGTTGTAACTGATATGGTGGGGAGAGACAGAGATGTGTATTAGAACTATGGCAACCCTGCTGTATGAGTTCCTCAGACCTGTTTCCATCTTTATGTCTTTCAGGAAAGGTGCCTCATGCCAGATTACCAGCTTTTAGTGCTGCAGAAACTGAGGTGATCCTGACACACCTGATAAAGCACTACCTGCTACTATTCGGCAGGACAGCCCATGATCAGCAGATGAGGACCACACTGTAGAACGATCTAGTCCACAGGGTCAGTGATGTCGGCCTGCAGAACTGCAGTTATGAGCAGGCCTGGTATCATTGTACTGACCTGTTTTGCCATGTAGGTCAGTGTGCAGCTGCCATATGGAGGGACCACCTCACAACAAGAGGGGCATGCCATCCATCCACCCCTGACTCATGTGGAGGAGCTTCTCAGCAGCCTTGTGGCACCTGCCCACCCGCAGAGCCAACAACTGGCAGGGAGCATTGTGGAGGTGGGTGCCACCAACACACTGACTGAGGAGCATGCAGCTAAGGCCCCAGGGCACATCATTAGTCCACTCTTGTGTATGCATTCGCATCTGTACAGGTAGATCATGCATATCTGAGATGTCATATACATAGTCTGTTGCTGTGTAGTAGTAATAAACAGTTGTGCATAAGCTGTAGCATTGTGGACTTCTACTGTTGATGTACCATAATGCTGCACCCACAATTTATCAATGCCACAGCTGTGGCCACTGACATCAACTCTCTCACCCTCTTATGTAGGTCCTTCCAGGATACCACCAAGGCAGCAGCCTGTAGTCGGTGAGTATGGTTTATGTTCATGCTTGCCAATACACCGGGCATGTAATAGCTATGGGATATTCCATGCACACATCTAACACACTTACCCATACTGCATGCTGTGCATGTTTACATTTTCTTTGCTGTGAAATGCACCGCATCACAGTGGAAACCATGATGGGGTATTGGAAGTGTACATCAGACACATGCAAGATAACTAACATCCTGTCATTGTGAAATGTGTCCACAGGAATGAGAAGAATGGCGGGACACACGACCTACAGTAGGGACATGTGTGAAACAACACCCTCATATGGTTCTACAACAGTAAATGTACCTATATTACAATAGCAACCATTACAGATCGTAGCTATGACATAACATAGTACTGTGGTCCACATAATTAGCTGGTGGTAGGCTATTGCACTTACTGTCCCAATCTTTGGGCACTGCAAACTGACATGTGTAGGCCATAGTTGTCAAGCATCTGCAAAAAGGCTGGGGGTGGGGAGGGTGTGTCATCATTACACAGCAGTGCACTGCAGCAGAGATCCTACATATGCTAAGAATGGCTGTATCTGCACACAATCAGGTCAGTAACTGTGGGACACATAACCCTAACTCCACAGCAATAGTGACAGCAGTGTGTGAACTTCAAGGGATGTGCACATGAGTAGACCTTGCAAACATGCATAGTTGTGGGACATTTGTAGGGCACTCCCATAGCCATGTTATGGTCTGGTGGTTGTCAGGGTAATAGTATTGTATTGGTCATACATGCACCGCTGATGTTGTGATCTGTAAACCAGACATCAGGTATTCACAAATTACATCTGTCCACATATCAACCCAGGTATGTGTCGCTCAAACACATAGGGGCTGTAAGCATTGGAGCTGACATAACTGACACAGTACTATACATGCAGCAATGGTTTGTACACCTGTGAGGTATGGTGCACAGTACAAGGCAGGGTGCAGAACAGGTCCACAGTAACACTGTGTACATGGATGCAGTGTTATCAAAGAGAAGGGCCATCACCTACCAACCCAGCCCATGCAACACACACATGTATATACTGGTGCTAGCATGAAGTTACTATAGCTGCACTGCATGCTGTTGAGTACCATATGTAATGCATGCTGACAGAAGGGTAATGAGAGGACTGTGTGTACACAAGTTGTGCAACCTCACATGTAGGTGTGT
This sequence comes from Protopterus annectens, assembly GCF_019279795.1. Taxonomy (NCBI): domain Eukaryota; kingdom Metazoa; phylum Chordata; order Ceratodontiformes; family Protopteridae; genus Protopterus; species Protopterus annectens. The sequence goes on along the minus strand of NC_056729.1, from coordinate 1,999,349,818 downwards.
GTGTGTGTGTGGGGGGGTTTATTGTGTCTGTAAGTGCAATCTGGTGGAGTGGAGTGTTGTTAATGCATGTCAGATGTGTGTGTACATGTGTGTCTGTTTGTGTGGGTGCCCATGTATGCACAGGTGATTGTAGGGTTGATCACATGGCAGTACTTCTCCTTGGGATCATGCCGTACATGGACATGGAGTGACACATGAGACACCAGGAAAAGTTATCTGATATGTGATCACAGGACAGCTGATAGTATAACAAGGTCTGTAGCATGGAACATGCATTGGGAGGGAAAGTACATGCCAGGTATATACATCATATTGCCATCAGCAGATAGATAACTGACTACCCACATATGCACCACTACTGATGCAATGGGGAATTACCAGAGCACACCAGTGAGTGTATCCAGATATTTCTTTTGTTCACATGATAGGTTGATTGTGCAGCAGATGTGGCATGGACTGAGCAAGATTGTAGTATGAGACTCCGGTGTGTGAAATATGTAGTGAATGTAGTAGCCCCTACCATATAGGGGTCATGTACACGATGACTGGACATGCACAGGGTTAACACTGGATGACAGCAGTGAGGCCATGTACAACCTACTCCACTCAAGTCAGTGAGGTGATGGACTAACAGGTCATGTGTTGTGATCACACGTGTAGGCATGGAGAGGAATGATATGTTAATGGGTAGTATTAATGAATGTATGTTAGCAAGTGCCATGCAGGATGGGGAACATATGTAACTGAATGTGGTACTGTCTGTAAACCCAGGGAGAGGGAGGTAGTAAGGTGGACTGTCAGTGTATGTGGGTGTATGTGTGTGTGTGTGTGTGTGTGTGTGTGTGTGTGTGTGTGTGTGTGTGTGTGTGTGTGTGTGTGTGTGTGTGTGTGTGTGTGTGTGTGTGTGTGTACTTTTATGCAATGCTGTACAGGTCTTAAAGTGTGTGTTTATTTCCCCCACAAGTGGTGAGATGGGTCAAGGTCCCTCCTGCATACAGTCTGAGGTTGGTGTCCATACAGACACCTAAAATGATGATGATGGTACTGTTGAGGCACAAGTGAGGTTGTCAGAGGCCGACACTGCACTATCATTTGTCATCACCCTCCTAGCCACCCCAAGCCCGCACATAGTTACAGTGCTCAAGCACACCCCATCACCAGTGGCCATAGCAGAGGGACAGTTGGCAGTTGGTGCCAATGCCAAGGAGACTGTGGTTTCCATGCTGACAGTGTCATGTCACAGTTGGCATAGCCAGATGACCAGCAGGGCACCACATAGGCAGATGTACCATGGTGCTCATGGGAGGGCCGCTTGTCATCATGCCCCTGGCAGAGGTGCCACAACTGGTACCACCAGGCGCATGTTTTAGGCTGTCATGGAGGCACAGGCACATATGGAAATGCACACCAGACAGGGCCTGAGGATGCAGACGGCTACTTTCCCATCTGTAAGAGACAACATCCATGAACATGCTGCTGCCCTCTGTGAGCAGAACAAGATCATGGAGAGATGGTGGGGTGAGATGGTGGGCCTCCTCGACCATGGTATGTCCGTGCTTGAAAACTTGGTTGGAGTGGTGTGACGGCCGTGTGGATGTAGGCCAGAAACACCAGCAGCTGGTGGTCAACATGGATGTGCTAGGATGCCAAGCCACTCCTGTAGTGGCAGTACCAGCTCCAGAACATCACTGGGCATGCTGTCCACACTACACCACAGCAGGCCTCATGCACATGGCCCTGGCCAGTCCCAGGCAGGACACGGTTCCAGCAGACCTCTGTCACCATCAGGAGAGAGTAGCACATCAAGGTCTGTACTTGCACGTGCCCATGGAACCCCTGGCAGGCACAGTCAGTGTGTCCATAGCTAAAGGCAGTGAACTGCACACCCTGCCAGATATGGTCTGCAGCTGTCCAAAAATACCTGTATAGGGCAGCCACATAGCAGAACTGTGTGCATGCATACCCACACACTATGCAAACACACCTAGGGAAACCCCATACTGACACACACCATATCACTACACCCTGATCAAAGAATTAAACCCCTCACCCACACACAAGGTGTCAAATGTATGGACCACCCTCGGCCTCTGGCAAACCAGCAACACACCCTGTGCATATGATGATACCTGTGTCACATCCCTGTCATCCATAACACCGATGCAGGGACAGGCTAATATGGTTCTGATGCACACGGTGACTGTAATAGAGTGCAGCAATGTACTGCAGTGTAAGATGTTGTCAAGGGTCATGTGTAATGCATACGTGTCAGGTAGTGTAGCCATTTAGCTATGATGCATTTCAGCTGTTAGTAACACTGATTGATTGTGATCTCCATAATGGTATCCATTTGTGTTGTAGGTGTACATGTGTCAGCATGAGGATGGTCTCCAGTCATATTCCACAAGGGTAATGGCACTGTGGTGACACCATGGCTGTAACATATCCAGTATACAGTTGCACACATGTCACAGGTTTTTATAACAGTTATTGCCTGTGCCACATTGACAGGTGATCCGCTGGGAAATGTATAATCTGCAACCTTATGTCAGCCCATCCACATGCATGCACATCCTTACTTGACAACACAGTGACTAGACTCCTAACTAGGTATGTAGTGCTACTGAACTGTGTGGCTTTCGTTGCACATACCACACAATGTTTATGGTGAGGTATGTGCCAGGTTACATGTTACATGCAGAACATCCACAGACAGGTACAATATGGTAATGGGGGATGTAATGGTTGTATATGGAGAATACATAGTGTGTTATACCATCATATACACATTGGCAGACACATAACAGGCAGACACACATCTTAGAGACCTGTGCTTATTGGTGCTAACTAACTAGTCCATGTGTCCAATGTGTTACAGGTAGGCTGCACACAGCACATGCATAACTGGGCTGTATTGTGGTATCAGTTACCTGTATGGTTGATGGTGACAGTGGCCAACAGAAAGTGGTACATGGGACATATACTGGATGTACCATGGTGTGATGATAGTCTACACAACACCCGCATCCCCCAGTGAATAGTGTACGCACTGGAACCCATTATGACACTCTGACATACCCACTATCACACATTGCCCATGACGGCAATACAACCCATTGTATATCACAACAGTGGGACTACAGGGATATGCATCTAATGCACATGCCACAGGCATAGTAGGGTGTTGCATTGCCATGCCTCACCTATGGGCAGTGACATCACTATCTGTACTACTGTGTGGCAATGTGTAGTGTAATAGGGGTATGTGGCTTCGGAATGGTGCACCTTACAGATATGCAGACATGCACACATACATACACTTGGCAGACCTCAATGGGTTTCCCATGCCTATTGACCCATTTGTACAACATTGTTGTGCTGGCACTGCAAGGCACATGTAGCCATTAGGGAGAGGAGTGTAACAGGGTACATGTCATGTAAAATACAGCAGCGGCCACATATGATTATGGCAATGGGTGTTGAGGTGGTTGTGAAGGCCATCATGGAATTCCCAACTACAGGTGTACTAACACACAAACACTGCTATTTTCAGTAATGCACACCTAGACATGACAGTACTGTGGTGCATTGCTGCAGGTGGTCATAGTTGTGTACCTGGCTATTGTCCATGGAGACATTGGTTGTGTAGGGTGTGTGTTTACATTGGTATCATGCCACCTGCCATGTGCCAGCAGGCAATCTATCAACAGCCTATCTACCACAAGAGGAGTGGTTCTGGCCCAGAAATTGTAGTTTATTGGCCATTTGGGCAGTTTTTTTTCCATCTCTCTCAACTTTCTGGTTTTAAAGCCCGTGTTTGTGCTTGATCCCCACCTTTCTCATAACTAGTCTAGTCCAGGTACAGATTTGTTGTAGAAAAACAAACTGCAAAAAGATCCAAAATCACACAAGGAATGCTGAGAACAAATCACTTTATGACGCAAAGCTTTCGGGTATGAACCCTTTCTCAATACTAAATACATACATATACACAAAGCAACTGCTTTTATACAGGCCTAGTAGTCATGTGACTGCAGCCAAAGTCACATGACTTATTCAAATGTACAATTTAAAAAATTTAAAGAAACACACTGCAAAAAAGCATTTGTTAAAAAGAAACTAGACATATACATATATATGATCACATTTCAAAACAATATCTGGCACATATATATTCTTAATTACAAAAATATAAAAATATACATATATACCTATATGTTTAATATAAACTCTAAAATTATTAAAACATAGGTGTACACATACATGTACACAACAGATGCACTTATTAACATCAATGTATAAACATGCTCATACGCACAGGTTAATAAAGGTATCATTTCAACTAGTTGTAATCCAATAAGAATTGGTTTAATGCTTACTGTACTGTTAAGGCCAGGAGGACTATCAGCTCCCAAACGTACTATCCATTGATATTCTTTAGTTTCAAGAAAATTATTAATATCACCACATCTGAGTGAGGGAATCACCAAATCAATGACCCTAAATCTAAATGTATGCCTGTCCCCACAAGTCTCAATATGCTTATACAAGGCATTCTGACTATACTTCCTCCTGATTTCTGATTTGTGTTCAATAATCCTGTCCTTAAGTCTACGTGTAGTCTTACCAATGTAGTATGCAGGACATACAGATTTGTTGTATCCAGGACCGTTTGTAAGCTTCTGAGCCCCCCAAGCCTTTGTGCTGGAGTGCAGCCTTCTAGCTTATCAGTGGGAGTGGTAAGTACTAGGTAGCCTGTCTACCACAAGAGGAGTGGTTCTTGGCTCAGGAATTGTAGTTTATTGATCATTCGGGATGTTGTCCATCTCTTTCAACTTTCTGGTTTAAAAAAACACATCTGCGCTTGTTTCCCATCTTTCCTGTAATTAACCTACTGGAAAGCACTAGAAAGCCTTAAACTTATACAAGCCTTCTAGCTTAAAAGAGAGACTTTGGAGTGATTGAGTATCAGTTTTCTGTATTTTCTTGCTGTACTTAACTGTTTTCTGCCTAAACGCTGATTTTTCCAGCACTTATTGTGATTTAAAGGCTTGTTTTATTTTCACATATTGTACTTATTTGACTGCCTGCACTTTTAAAAAGTTGTTTTTTGTTTAAATAAATTGTTTAAATTTGGAGGCTACACACTAAAGTGTGATAGCCTTTTCTGATCACTTGTAGTCGTTTAAAGCTGTTGTAAGTGTACTTGTTACTGTTTTTGCCTTATCTTTTCAAAAAAAAATTCTTGTTTCCCGCCTTTCTAAGCTAGTATAGTCCAGTTTTCAGGCTAGTGCTGAATTCAGGGCTGTGTTACATGTTTCTGAGTTGCCCATACCTTACTTGGATAGAGGGAAGTTTCTCTGTTCACCTGTGAGAGAGGGGGAACTTTGAGCAGCCATCTGTCCCTGGAGAAGTGGTTCCAGCCCAGAAGTTAGTAATTTAAAAACCGCGATTGCACGATTTTGTGCACCAAGCAGCACTGGTTAGCTAGGGTTACATTTTTCCTGGCTCCACTAAGTCTCCTCTTCAGTTTTTCACTTGAAACTAGTCTAACTCTCAACCTAAACACTCAAAAAACATTCTACAGTCCAGCACTTGCTCAGACCTAATAGCAAGCACTAATATACCCCGACACTTGACTGCCCAGCAGGGCAAGGCTCTTTATCCATTCCTCACCAACCAAGTGACTAAGCAGCTCACCCTACTATTCAGGCATGACCAAAGGGCAACTTCAGGTGTACTCTCCAGTCCAGCTGGTGAATCTGGGTATCCTGAGGCAATGTTACAACTGCCTCATGTACACAGACAGCCCTCTCCTCCTACCACAAAACACTAACATATGTGAGAGATGCAATTATACAGCCAAACTGGAGGCTAAGGTCTCTCCACCCAAGACTGGAACAGACAGCCATGAGGAGAAGGTTAACACATGCACCACACCTCCAGCCTCACATAGACCTACTAAACCAGCACTAGCAAAAAATACACATAAATACACAAAATCATACTTGGCGGCTCTAAATAAAAACCTGCAAAAGCATCAGAGAGCTCCAAAGCATACAGCCACAAAACCTGCACCTCCCGTCACAAACCAGACAACACATAAAACAGAAAATTAATGTGCCGCACAATCACAGCCCTTAAGTGAAATAACATACCTAACACACTAGTAATAGGTGACTCAATAGTCAGGCACACTGACTCCCCACTCACTAGGCTGGACAAGGAGAAGGTTACTGTTAGCTGCCTCTCGGGAGCTAGAATCAATCACATAACACAAGCACTCAGGTCACTCCAGAAAAAGTACAAATATAACTCTGTCATTGTTCATGTCTGTGTGAATGACCTGAAATGTACCTCCCTGGACTACATGAAAAGAGACATGGAAGAGCTCTCTGATCATGTAGCCCAGACGGGTATGACCCTGACCCTGAATAGCATCCTGCCCTCACCAAGAATGATACCTCAGTATAAAGAAAAAATGAACAATTTCAACAATTGGCCAAGCTTCTGGTGTCATTCAAAGGGGATCCAGTGTCTGTTAGCCTGGGATGACATGCTCGACAAGCCGCGTTGCTTCACAAGGGACGGCTTGCACCAATCACCCCTTGGCTTTTGAATACTGGCCAAGGCTCTTGCTGCCCCCATAGTGCCTTTTTTAGGCAAGGCTCAAAATTCAAACCCACCACCGTAAACAGCACAAGTAAAAAAATGAGGGTTATGCTACTCAACGCCAGGAGTTTAAATCTTAAAATGAATGCACTCGAAGCACTCCTAAGCATGGAGAATGTAGACATGTGTGCAGTGACTGAAACCTGGTTCAATGCTCCGGACAGCACTCTAGCACTACTGGGCTACAACTCATACCAGACATTTCGGCCACAGAGCACAGACAAAAACACAAAAGGAGGGGGTGTATCCATATTGATCAAGGATACTCACACCTCCAGGTTAGTGGCGCAGCATGATATCTCTGAGATCATCCATGTGCAACTAACATCGGGCAAATCTGCAATGCAAGTTGTGGCCTGCTACAGATCACCATCCATGACCCAGGACCACCACTCCGCCTTTCTGGAGACACTGGAAAACATGAAGGTCCTACCGAACACCCTGATATTGGGCAATTTCAATTACCCTACCATTAAATGGGAAAACTACTTGAGTACAAACTCCCAGGCTCAGCGCTTCCTGGTGTTTATCAGCTCAAATGCCCTGGATCAGCTGGTAAACTCCCCTACCAGTGGCCACAACATATTGGACCTGGTCATCACCAACATGGGTGACAGGTGTTCCGTACCGGAGGTCAACCCATCACTGGTTAGATCAGACCATAAACTAATCACACTGGATGTCCACACCCCACCACCACCAAAAACTTTTCTAAAGCAAACTTCACCTTACTTAAGGCAGAGGTGGTAAGTTTCACAGCCCCCACGCTAAAAGATAACACTGCCCAAGATACAGAATCCTTTACAATTGCACTTTATGAGCACCTACAAGGATGCATGGATCACACCATCTCTAGCAAGACCAAGACTCACTCCCCTAAGAGAAGGAAACCAGTCTGGTGGACCCCTGCCATAAACAGGTTATACAACAGAAGGAGGAAACTAGTTCAGAAAAAAAGCAAATCCCAAGAAGGAAAGACATCCCTGATCAGTATCAGTAAGAAACTAAGGTCCCTCATAAAATCATCCAAGGCTAACTTCAAAAGAAAAATAGCCAAGGATTCGAAAGATAACCACAAAGCCTTCTTTAGCTATGTCAAGAATCGAAGTGGCAACGCACAGATATACTCTGAGCTAGTGCAAAATAGCACAAAGTATACTGAGCTTACTGATATTGCCAACATCCTGGCAGATAGATTCAGTGCAAACTTCACCTCCCTCTCACCTTCAAAAGGGCCCACAACAATACTGGAAAAGTGTAGTGTCCCAGGAAATCACAGAAGCACAGGTGAAAACAGCCCTTCCAATAGCCAAAAACACAGCATCAATGGGGCCAGATAGTGTCCCAGGCTGCATCTTGCATGAACTACAGAACGAACAAACCCCCCACCTAAACATGCTGTTCAACCTCAGCCTCTCCACAGGCTATGTGCCCACAGAATGGTGCACGGCAATGGTTATTCCGCTCCACAAAAGAGGGGCCACAACTGACCCTGGTAACTATTGCCCCATAAGCCTGACTAGCCTGGTCTGCAAGGCTATGGAGCACATCATCATGGAACACATTAACAAAGACATTGGGAACCTCCAAACACTTGTCCCAGCCCAGTTTAGCTTTGTTAAAGGCAGATCATGCCTACTAAACCTGGTTGACTTCTTCGAGACAGTCCCCAAGGTCATAGACAAGGGAAAGGTGGTTCACACAGCCTACCTTGATCTCGCCAAGGCGTTTGACACCATTCCTCACTCGGGTATTATAGAAAAACTCACCAGTCTGAACATAAACCCCTACGTCATAAGATGGGTTGCCAAATGGCTTACAGACAGAACTCACACGGTAAGAATAGTGGGCTCCAGGTCCGACTCTAAACCAGTCACACATAGAGTCCCACAAGGCTCGGTTCTGGGACGTTCGGCATATATTTCTCAGAAGTACAGGCAAACACAGGAGGACTATGGCTAACCAAGTTCACCGATGACTGCAAACTGGGAGCCATAATTGACTCTCCGGCTGACACGGATATCCTTCAAAAAGGCCTTACTGAGGCAGACACCTGGTTTCAAAGTCATGGCCTCAAGCTAAATGCCAAAAAATGCATAGTCATCCCATTTGGGAAAAACAAAACACCCACGATCTACCACATAGGTGGCAGCCCCCTTAATACAGAAGAAGTGATAAGAAATCTGGGGACCCGGGTAGATAGTAATCTCTCCTTTGACAATCATATTGCTAAAGTAGTTAGGAAATCCTTCTATGTGGCCCATCTAATTACTAAGGGGTTCGCATCTAGAAATAAAGAGGTTATAGTGCCCCTCTACTCTTCACTCATCAGACCCATCATAGAGTACAATGCCCATTTGGGATGTACCTCACAAGACACTTCCAACAGCTGGAAAGACCACAAAAGCACCTCACCAAGAGGATTACTGGCCTCAAACATATGTCCTATGCAGCCCAACTGAAAAAACTCCAGCTGTACTCAGTGGCATATCGCTTACTCAGAGGTGATCTCTGCCTGACTTACAAAGCCATGTCCAACTCAGAATTGATGGACATGCTCCACCTAAAGAAATCCAAGTCACTGCGAGCCACATGCTCTAGTGAGCTAAATCTCACCACAACAATAAATAGAACATGCTGAAGGGTTAGATTCCTGTCCTAGAGACTACCCATGCTTTGGAACACAATTACTCACTACATTAGGCAGAGCCCCTCACTAACACTCTTCAAGAGAAGCCTTGATGAGTGGATGGGTAACAGAAAATACACCCCTGGGATCACTACATTGGCTCTGCTTACCAGAGGCTCAGTTAATTAATCAATCAGGTGGCGAAAGTCGACACACTCTGGCTAGGCTTAAAAATGCCCTCAGGCAGATAGCCTAGTACCTACCTATGAACCTATGAACCTATGAACAGACACCATGTTAATGACCATCAGGATGAGAGTGACATGCATCAGCCAATTCTCTGGGTCCCTTCAGCACATGACCACTGAGGTGATCCAGTTGACATATATGCAACATGTATTACAACACATGGTTAGTGGTTGTGATAGAGACCTGTACCCAAGCATGTTCTGTTGACTGTGGTAGTGTAGTGTAGGTACCCATGACATGTGGCCCATACAGGGTGTTGTTTCCTATATGTGACAGGTAGTACACAGTTGGCCAGACATATCAGTGTCAATCAAGCATAGGCTGTCTGTATGTATCCCAGCTGGATATCTGCCATCTGCAAATCTGTAGAGGGACAAACAGATATCAGTTTGGTGAGTAGCTATGCAGCAGGATGAATGTGTCGACAGAAAGATGTTTGACAACAATATGTATGCCATTACTACATGCTGTAAGCCCTCACTAACATGTGTTGTACAGGCGGTACTTTACAGTTACATTCCACATGTCTGATTATTATCCAGTAGGGGATATATATGGTGACACAGCCCACACACCAGGACCACGACAGTGAGGCCTCAGAGTGCAGCTATGACTGCAGGTGTGCTTGTTGTCAGTAGTAATGTTAGCATTGTACCCTTGCCTTGGACAGCACTGTCAACAGTAATAATGCCATGTTACACTACATGCCAGTGTGAGAGCACATACCCTGGGTTGCTACCCCTGCATGTAACACATTCACATGGATAACAGTGCTGTGCAGGTCTCATATACTTGTGTGTCCCAGGCATGACACGAAAAACCCTTTGCTACTGTAATGACAGCACATAAACACATGTCCTGTACATGGCAGTAAATACACTTATTACAGATGTCATTTCCCAGGGTTTGACATAGCCTTGTATGTTAAACAGAGATAGCCTCTGAGTAGACGATATGCCACAAGAGTATAGCTGGAGGTTTTCTAGATAGTCAGCATAGGGCATCTGCTTTAGGCCTGTGATTCTTATAGTGAGTTATTTCCATGACCTTCCCAGCTGTTGCAGATGTCTTGTGAGGTACATACCAAACGGCGCATTGTACTCTATACTGGGTGTAATGAGGGATGAGTACAGTGGGGCAATCAACTCCTTTTTTCTGGATGAAAAGCCCTCAGTAATGAGGTGTGCCACATATAAGGATTTTCTGAGTGTTGTGGCAATGTGGTTAATGAAGGTGAGACCACTGTCCACCTGTGTCCCTATGTCTGTAGTCACACTTTCGGTGTTTAGTGTACTGCCACCTATGTGGTAATTCATGGGTACATGGTATTTCCAAAGGGGATAACTACATTACTTGGCATTAAGCTTGAGCCCATGGCTCTGGCACCAAGCATCTATTTCTGTAAGGCCCTGTTGTAGAATATCCACATAATTTGGGGATGCAATAATGGATCCCAGTTTGCAGTCATCTGTGAACTTTGTTAGCCAGAGTTCTGTAGTGTTGGCCTGTACTTCCGAGAAGTAGATGCCAAACAAGAGCAGTCCCAGGACTGAACCCTGAGGTACTCCACTTGTCACTTGTCTGAGCTGGGATTGGAGTTGGCTACTTTTATAGTCTGGGTTCCATCAATAAGTCAGTTGGCAACCCATCGAGTGTTGCAGGAGTTTATGACCAGTTTCTTAAGTTTAACTATGTCTCCTGAGTGGGGGGTGGTGTTGAAGGCCTTGGCCAAGTCCAGATAGGCTGTGTGGACCATCTTACACTCTTCCACAGCTCCAGAGCCTGATTCAACGTAGTCAGTTAGGTTCAGGAAACAAGATTGGCCCTTCATGAGCCCAACTTGGGTGGGGTCCAGTGTTTGATGGTTGCCAATGTCTTTGTTTATAAGTTGCATGATAATGCATTCCATGCCCTTGCAGATCAGGCTCATCAGACTGTTGGGACGGTAGTTCCCGGGATCCAAGGAAGATCCCCTCTTTTGGAGTGTGATAACTGTAGCTGTGCTCCACTCAGTGGGATCGAAGCTTGAGGTGAGGCTATGATTAAACATGGCACTTAGGTGAGGTGCAAGTTTATTTTGTAGTTAATGTAGTACACAGCCTGGGATGTCATCTGGTCCCATGGATGCTGTATTCCTAGCTGTGGATAGTGTGGTTTCTACCTGTGTGGCTGTGATTACTGGAATTTGGCAATCCTTTGGTACTGAAATGGGCCCTTAAGGGGTGAGAGGAGGGCGAATGTGGCACTAAATCGATATGCCCGGATATTGGCAAACTCCTTTGAATCAGTATATTTAATGCCATTCTGTTGTAGCTCAGAGCAGTTCTGAGCATTGCCATTTAGATTCTGGACATAACTATAGATTGCCTTGTGGTTGTCTTTGGAATCTTTGGCAATTATATTTACATAACAAGCTTTGGAGGATTTTGAGGGATCTCAGCTTCTTACTGAGGCTGGTAAGGGAGCAGTTTGCATTTTGGGATTATCCTTTTTTCTTCAACAGTTTCATCCTCCTGTTGTATAGTTTGTTTATGGCAGTGGAGCACCAGATTGGCTTCCTTTTTTGGAGGTCAGCGTCTTGGTTCTATTTGGGATGGCACAATTCATGCTCGAGTGGATGTGCTCATACAGTCTGTTAGTGTAGGATTCACCAGTTGCACTTTCAGCTCCCTACTCCATGGGTGTTATGAAGTTTGTCACTTCTGACTTGAGTAGCATGATGTTGGCTTTGGAGAGGGTTTTTATGGAGGTTTCCTTACTGGCGGGTCAGGCTGGGATATGGATGTCAATGGTGATTACCTCATGGTCAGACCTGACCAATGAGGGGTGACCACTGATGTGGAGCATCTTTCTCCCATGATAGTAATGACCAGGTCTAGGATATTGGAGCCCCCAGTTGGACAATCGATTATTTGATCCAGGGGGTTGGAATGTATAAATTCCAGGAACCGTTGGTAAAAGGTGTTGGTACCCAAGTAGTTTTCCCACTTAATGGCAGAGTAGTTGAAATCACCCAGTATTATGGTGTTTGGTTGTATCATAATATTGTCCAGTATGTTTATAATGGTGTAGTAAGAATCTTGAGGCATGGTGGGGGATCTGTTGCAAGCTACAATTCTGATTGCAGTCTTACCTAGTGTTAGTTGCACCTGGAGATTCTCAGATGCATTGTGCTGGGAACTAGTCTGGAGATGTGAATAACCTTGATGAATATGGACACTCCTTCACCTGTAGTGTGGTCTTGGTTTGTTGCCCGAAATGTGTGATAAGAGTTGTAGCCTGGTATTACAGGTGTGCTTTCTGGAGCCTTGAACCAGGTCCCATTTACTGCACAAATGTCAATGTTCCCCACTTTAGGTGTGCCTCAAGAGAGTGCATTTTTAGGTTTAGACTTCTAGCATTGAGTAGCATTACCTTCAGTTTTGCATGGTTGTATTTGTTATAGTGTTGGTTTTGTCCTTTTAACTTTGCCTAGATAAGGCACTATGGGGGTACCAAGCACTGTGGGGCAACAGGTGCAGACCATCTCTGGCAAAGCATCGTGGTTTGTCAATCATGCTGTCCCAGGCAGACAGAAACTGGATCCCCTTTGAATGACATAAGATGCTTAGCCACTTGTTGAAGCCATTGCTGTGTGTGTGTGTGTGTGTGTGTGTGTGTGTGTGTGTGTGTGTGTGTGTGTGTGTGTATATATATATATATATATATATATATATATGTGTGTGTGTGTGTGTGTGTGTGTGTGTGTGTGTGTGTGTGTGAGTGTTTATATGTATATATATATATATATATATATATATATATATATATATATGTACATATATATCTCCATATATGTATGTGGATATGTATATATCCATAGATGTATGTGGATATGTATCTGTGTATATATCGTATAGATATGTGGATATATGTGTACACATATATGTTTACCATAGGTCCAGAACATGGAGTGGAGTCCTACCTCAGCATCAATAGTCCCAACCCCCTTAGTGCCAGGGGATGTCATAGATGTATTGCAGGTATATATGTAGGCTGTTAATACTGTCATAGGGGTGTCTTAACAGACATGTTGGGTGTGGGAGCTCACATCTGCTGTAGACATGTGCACCATTGGCTATGGACAGACATCCTAAGGGCATCATAGTACAGTACCACTGCTAGCACAGTAATGATCCTGTGGACTACAGCAGGGATATGACCAATATATGTGGAAAGTCTGGCACTCTGTGGTCAGTCCAGAAGTGTACACATGTCCCTTCATGTGAGACATGTGGACCCTGCCTCTCAATGTGGATGTTACTAGCCATGTACATGGGTATATCACGACAACACTGGAGTACATATGCCCACAAGTGTATGCACGCACACATGCCAGACTGTCCTGACACATAATACCTGGTGGTACTGAGTTCACATGGCCACATACTACCCAGTAGATAGTGACATACATCTGTACAGCATACCACTGCTTTTTCAGAAATACACAACAGTTATGCTGGCCTGGCAACAATATGTCTTGCAAGTAACTGGACATAACAGCACACTGGGTAATCACAGTAGGCCACTAGGCATGTCACAAAGCAATGGGCAAACTACAGGCAGACTGCTACAACACTGGACTACATATTGTATGGGGGAATACACATGTACCTATGATTATAGAGGGCTCAACACACAGGTCACAGCACAGAGTAGCAGACACCTGTGAGAAAATACATACCCACATCCAGTGTCAATACAGCCACAGCCACATATGATACACAAGCTTAATATGACACTATAACAACTGTCTGATAAACTCCATCCTCATATGTGCCACTCACACACTAACCCTACATACACTGGTCATGGCACAGTGTGGTCCGATGGCTGTCTGTGGTATGAGACACACGTGTACCTGGCCCTACAGACATGTGAGCCAATAGGGTACTATACACTGGAGCAGCATGTAACATCAGATAGAACAGGACTGAGAACAATGGCGTCTAACACAACCTGTACAGAGTCTAAGGTTTGTTAGCGCAATAGACATAATGTTGTCAATCATCCTAAATCAAGGGTTTGCAACCTGCAGCTTTGGAGCAACATATGTCTCTTCCACCCTGCTGTAGTGGCTCCCTATACCTCTGAGGATTAATGAACACTCTACTGCACAACACACACACATGCACACACACACACACACACACACACACACACACACACACACACACACACACACACACACACACACACACACACACACACACATCAAGCAATCCCAACACAGGAACATGATTATAGACATAAGTTAGGTATTGTTTTTATACACTTAGTTACTTTATATTTAGTATAACTATATATGAAACTGTATATGCTCTGCTATCTTCATTTTAGGAGTCAGATAGCTGTTGTGCCTCCCGATGAATTTAGTTTGGTGGGTAATGGGTCAGGAATGACTCTCTGGATAGTGAAGGTTGCAGACCCCTGCCCTATGTACACAGATCACAGTACTGTACACACAAACACAGAATGTCCAAGTAATGTACTCAGAAACAACCCCTACTACACTGGCTTGTTATCAGGAATGATGTCAATAAATAATGGTGTACAGAACATATGCACCATATATATGTGGCCTTCATCTGCTCAACACATGTGTGCACCTCTGCAGTCTAGAGGTCAGTGTATGTAACAGTGTTATATGCCCCTGTAAGTCAGTGTATGGGGGGGTATGCACCATAAGTAACCCAGGGTGTTACAACATGTGAGGAATACCAGTAGTAAACTGCCTTAAGGTATGCGGATGTACATTACCATATATTTAACCTCGTGAACATTGCTGGCCTACTGCTTACTGCCATCAGTGTAATTGTGATGATTTCAGTTATGGATTGTTATGTAACAGATACCATCCATTATGTCAACCTAGGTCTTTTCCCCCTAGGGATTGCATGCAGAGTGTATTTAGAGGCCGCTGGGCTATACATCTGAATTACATACTGTTGATTGCTTGTTATCCTGTGGCCCAGTCTGTCCTTCCTGTTGTACTACTTGAAGGTCTTGGTGTGGACACAAACAGATGTGATGTTTTTGGATTACTGTAATGAATTATCTTTTTGAGAGTTGCATTACTCTGTATGTATTTCAAAGCATAATCAGCTATATGACATTACAACTGTAATAGTACACAGATAAACCTTTCTTATGTATACAAACCTGTGTGTTTTGTTACATCCTTTGACTTCTCTGTGGGCATATGTTTCAGGCAACAATTGTCTTTGGTATGGGTGACTCATACACTGTCCATCGGATGAGGTTGCAACTGTAGGGATACAGGCTGTTCAGTATGTTGTGCACCCCCGGATTATGTATGTTCCTAGACATGCCTCTGTGTGTGTATGTGTAGTTACATAAATATATATATATATATATATATATATATATATGTATATGTATATATATATATATATATGTATATATATATATATATATATATATATATATATATATATATGTATATATATATATATAAGTATCTACATACATGTGTCTGCGTATATCTTAGGACTGCTTATTGCTTACACATTGTACATTTATTATGGTAGCCAGACTGTACTGCATGATATGTTATCAATACCATCCTGACATAATACAGGTAGGATGGCTTACTGTTAACATCTTGTGGCCATGTAGTGTCATGTCCTGGTTATGGCATTTACAACAGTTGGTATTGTATTGCAGGGCAGACCTATTTTGCTGGGTGGGGGGATATTAATACATGTAAGTCTTATGTTGCTTGAGCCCCCTCACCCCCATTAAAGGTGCCTGTGTTCATATATGTCTTTATTATGTTCTCAATTATATCTATAGATATATATCTGTATATACATATCTATATCTATATAAATATAAATATATATATATATATATATATATATATATATATATATATATATATATATATATATATGTATACTCACACATACATCTAGATGTAAAAGTACATTTCCTGTACTGTTGAATGATTGTGCTGGATAATATGTTTGTGGAAATATCAGGGCTATATATATATATATATATATATATATATATATATATATATATATATATATATATAAACGCCAAAGCTACCACTTGTGCACATTAAACGTAAGTATGCAGCGTACACGGAAAGTATTTAAATCACCAACATAAAATCCAGCACCGCCCAAGTTTAATAAACACACACCGAAGGAGCGAAAATCCTTTATTCCATGGCTTGCAGACAATAGATAATCCAAAACCAAACCGGTTTCACCCTTTAGGCGACATCAGTGGATCCATGGAATAAAGGATTTTCGCTCCTTCAGTGTGTGTTTATTAAACTTGGGCAGTGCTGGATTTTATGTTGGTGATATATATATATATATATATATATATATATATATATATATATATATATATATATATATATATATATATATATCTGCTATGGCTTAGTGGCCAATCACATTGGCTATGGTGTGCAGGCTCCTGGGTTTGAGCCATACACAGGTTGTATATTTGGCTGCTAGGCAGAACAAGGGCCATTGGATACAGAGTGATTAAGGCACTTTTGAGCAGTTCTAAGTGGGTTTGCATGGGAGTAAGCACTGCCTAGACAGGTTAAGCAATTTAGAAGCTGAGTGTAAGAAACTGTAACTGGAAGTTAGCAGTGCTTGGCTCCACACAAACTTGTGCAAACCAGCTTACAACTACTTAAAGTGCCTTAATCTCTCTGTATCCAATGGCCCATGTTCTGCCCAGCAAAAATACAAACAGTCTCTGCAATGCTTGAACCCAGGCCTCCACACACCACAGATACAATGATTTACCACTAAGTCATGACAGATATGCATAAATCCTATGTTTTCAGAAACATATCATCCAGCCCAGTCATGCAACAGTACAGGGAATGTATACCAACATCTAGATGTATGTGTGTGTGTGTAAATATATTAATATCTAAATAGATATAACATATCTATATATGTATATCTATATATATATATATATATATATATATATATATATATATATATATGTATATTTAGAAATATATACATATCTTCTTCTTCTTCTTTCGCTGCTCCCGTTAGGGGTCGCCATAGCAAATCAACTGTTTCCATGTCTTCTTGTCCTCTGCATCTTGCTCTCTCACATCAACCACCTGCATGTTCACTCTCACCACATCCATAAACCTTATCTTAGGCTTTCCTCTTTTCCTGTTACCTGGCAACTTCATCCTTCACATCTTTTTCCCAGTATATACTCAGCATCCCTCCTCAGCACATGTCCAAACCAACATAATCTTGCCTCTCTGGCTTTGTCTCCAAACCTTCCAACCTGGGCTGACCCTCTAATATACTTATTCCTAATCCTGTCCATCCTTGTCACACCCAGTGCAAATCTTAACATCTTCACCTCTGCCACGTCAAGCTCTGACTCCTGCCTTTTTGTCAATGCCACTGTCTCCAACCCATATAACATAGCTGGTCTCACTACCCTCTTGTAGACCTTCCCTTTCACTTTTACTAGTACTCATCTGTCATAAATCACTCCTGACACTCTTCTCCACCCACTCCATCCTGCCTGTACTCTCTTCTTCACCTCTCTTCCACACTCACCATTACTCTGAACTGTTGATCCCGAATACTTAAACTCATTCACCTTCACCACCTCTACTCCCTGCATCCTCACCATTCCTCTATCCTCCCTCTCATTCACACACATATATTCTGTCTTAGTCCTGCTGATCTTTATTCCTCTTCTCTCTAGAGCATATCTCCACCTCTCCAGGGTCTCCTCCACCTGTTCCCTACTCTCACTACAGATCACAATGTCATCTGCAAATATCATAGTCCATGGGGACTCCTGTCTGATCTCATCTGTCAACCTGTCCATCACCATTGCAAATAAGAAAGGGCTCAGAGCTGATCCTTGATGTAATCCCACCTCCACCTTAATCGTATCTGTCACTCCCACTGCAGACCTCACCACTGTCACACTACCCTCATACATATCCTGTACCACTCTTACATACTTCTCTGACACTCCCGACTTCCTCATACAATACCATAACTCCTCTCTAGGTACCCTGTCATATGCTTTCTCTAAATCCACAAAGACACAATGCAACTCCTTCTGACCTTCTCTGTACTTCTCCATCAACACTCTCAGAGCAAACATTGCATCTGTAGTGCTCTTTCCTGGCATGAAACCATACTGCTGATCACTAATCATCACCTCTCTTCTTAACCTAGCTTCCACTACTCTTTCCCATAACTTCATGCTGTAACTGGTCAGTTTAATCCCTCTGTATACATATATATAAATATATATAAACATAAATACATGCAAATGCCTACATCGACACATATATATGTCTACACCTATATGTCTACATATACACAGCAAGGAACATATATGTACGCAGATATATATTTATGTAGGTATATACGGACATAGTCATATATATGTAAGCATATATATATATCTATATCTATATCTATATATATATATATATATATATATATATATATATATATATATATATTTATTTATAGGTATATGTGGCCATACATCTGCAGATAGCAATGGTAGATTAACAAAAACAAATATGTCCACATGCACCATTAATGGAGTTGAGAGGCCCCAAACAATATACGTCTTGTACTAATATGCATACCCCCCACAGCCAAACATGTCCGCCCTGCAATACACTACCAAGTGTCGCAGATCCCATAACCAGGACCTGACAGGACATGGGCAGAAGATGTTAACAGTACTACATTCCACCTGTATGATGTCAGGCTGGTATTGGTAACATATCATGCAGTACAGTCTGGCTCCATAGGAAATGTAAAAATGTGGAAGCTATCAACATCCCCAGGATACATATACACAGACACATATATGCAGATACAGATATATTTACGTATAATATACCTGTGACTACACATACACACTCAGAGATGTGTACAGTACAATACATGTGTAGAAGGTGCACAAAATATGGAACAGCCACTATGCCTACAGTTCACACCTGAACAACTGGACAATGTATGAGCCACCCATACAACTGACAATCATTGCCTGCAACATATACCCACAGAAAGGTCATAGGAAAAAACACCACACACAGGTTTGCAGGAATGGAAAACCTTTATTTGTGTACTATTACAGTTCTGTATACTATTGCTACTGTAATTGGGATTTTCTTCACAGACATGGTGTGTGTGGGAGGTCACATCTGCTTTCCACATGTACCATGGCTACTGACAGTCATGCTATGGACATCATAGTAAAGTACCGCTGCTAGCAGGTACGGCCCTGTCGACTGCAGCAGAGATATTGGCCAATACGTGTGGACATTCTGACACATTCTGTACAGTCCAGAGGTATACACAAAACCTCTTAGTGCAAAACTAGTGTACCATGCCTGACAATATGGATGTTAACAGACATGTAGATGGGTATAACACATAACGACTGGTATACATATGCTACCATAGGTTATGTATTCACACACCCCCCCCCGTCTGACCTGACACATAATAACCACTGGTACAGGGGTGCTATGGCCACATACTACCCACTAGATATTGACATACATCTGGACAGCATCCCACTGCTCTGTCTGACATACATGACTGTTAAGGGAGATCCGGCAGCAGTACATCTGGCAAGTATCTGCACATGACATCTCACTGGGTAAGTGCACTAAGCTGCTAGGCATGTAACAATGCACTGTGCAGGCTACAGGCAGACTGGCTCAGCACTGGCCTACATCTCCTATGGGGGAATGCACATGTACCTGCATATGTAGCAGGCTGTACAGGCATGTCACAGTACAGGGTAAGATACACCTGTGTGAAAGTGCATAACCACAACCAATGAGAACACAGCCACAGCCACATATGGCAAGCTAGCATAATATTGCAGTATATGGACTGTTCAACACCATCCTCATATGTGCCACTGACACACTAACCCTACATATACTGGGTCGCTACACAGTTTGGTCTGATGGCTGACTGTGGTATGGGACATGTGTGTGTATGGCCCTACAAACAGGTAAGCCAATACGGTAACATACAGTGGATCAACATGTAACATCAGATAGGACGGGACCTAGGACGATGACAACTACCACAATCTGTACGCAGGCCAAGGTACATATTAACAGTACACACACTGTCGACATTCACCATAAGTACACAGACCTCAGTACTGTAAAACAACCACAGTATGTCCAGGTTATGTCATCAAATATAACCACTACTGTACATAACATGTGCAGCAGTCTGATATCTCACTGTCTTATCAGATATGATGACAACTACCACAGTCTGTACGCAGGCCAAGGTACATATTAACATAACACACACTGTCGACATTCATCATAAGTACACAGACCTCAGTACTGTAAAACAACCACAGTATGTCCAGGTTATGTCATCAAATATAACCACCACTGTACATAACATGTGCAGCAGTCTGATATCTCACTGTCTTATCAGATATGATGACAATAATTATGGTGTACAGCACATATGCACCTCTTAATGCGTGCCATATGTACAAAGGTTGATTGAGTTGTGGCTGGAAGCACATATACAGGGCCAATATTGACACGTTGCTATAATAACATCATACATTTACTGTAGTAACAGGGTTTGTTGCAACATATGTCCTATGAGGGATATGAAGTCAGTAATTGTCATGGCTTTCACCATCTACAAACTGCAATCCTCACACTACCTTCTGCAGTTCACAGATACATGTTCTGTGGGTAACACATGACAACAAAGGCACCACTCACTGTCCAGTCTGCAGATGACCCTGCAGATGGGGAGTACTCATAAATGTACAACTGACATCGCAGTTATTAATACATGTAGGGCAGCCATATCCACACACACCCTGTTAAACCAACATTACTCTGAATGCAGTATAGCAGCACTTACAGTCTGTAGTCAGGTCAGGCACATCCCCCTCCTGTGTGTTGGCCTGTTTCCACATTATATGTTCTCAGAGGTAAATCCCCACTCCATCTGAGATGCTGTTTGCCAAACAACAGAACTAGTTTCAGCTCACAGTGAATGAAAGGGATCAACACAAACATGATGTTCCTAGATAATGGAGTGTGTTTCCATGCAATTGGCTATGGGAATGTTACCACAGCTGTTCCACATGCAATCAGCTAGGGGAGGGCTGCAATTCATGCAGAGGCCATCAGCTGATCCTGAGCATTACCTAAAATACACTTGCTGCTGCCTAAGAAAAGTGGGTATAGGTCTCCACATCCACCAGTGAGGGAGTGAGAGAGGCAGACAGAAGTATCACCAAGTCAGGGAGGGGTGGGAGAGTAAAACCTAAGCATGTTTTTATCTCACATCTACCAGCACAGGGTATCAAATCCCTGATGACTATGTAGTGCTATTACAGTCCTATACAGTTGTTGGATGCTCCACATAGGTTACTTGTTGTGGAGTCCGCAGAACATATATGTGATGGCGAATGACATCTGCAGCAGGGATATGGTAGCTATATGGTAGGTGATGTACACGTGCCTGTCCACATGAACAGGTACCAGCATCAACACAGCCACACTCTTACAGGGATGCACACACATTGACACACTTGGCAGGGCCAAGATTACAACTCATCAGCAGTGGCATTGCCACAACACATCACTGTGCAGGTATCACATGCACCACATGGGTCATACGGAGGTTATATGGGCAAAGGGTATGGGGAAGTGTCTGACATCAGACAGCATACTTCAATATGCCACTGGGGGTGTTCCACTTTTAATCATCGAAAGCTTGAAACATCAAAATTCTGATCATCGAGACCAGAACATCAAGTTTCAAACCATCGAAGACTCAAAGGGAACGTAAAAAAAGAAAAAAAAAACTCTAGAAACTATTTTATGGAGGGGGGCTTTGCCCCCTACACCCCCCACACCCCCTACTTTAATATACCAACCCTGAGAATGCACTACAGTGGGGTAAAGGGAAATCTCCATTTTAGCGCTATATGTATAAGTGCTAAACAGGAGATTTCCCATACCCTGTCTGCAGTGCCATCACAGAGATGGCACATTCGCAGACACAGTGGGCAGGGTACCTTGCTGCACTGCAGGAACACTAACTTTTCCCCTTTTTTACTTACCTTTTTTGTCCCCTTGACAACATCGATGTTCTAAACACTCGATGATATGGTCTCGACCATATGAATTTCGATGGTTTAGAATTTCAATGTTTTCAAGTGGAACCCTGGGGGTTGTAGTGAGTGTGGATGTGATCATACGCATCATACAACATACACACAAACACACAGGGTGCCAGTACTGACATGCATGGGTGCATGTCTGCATGGGTATGTGGTGGTCGACTGTGCCAGGCAGCCATACAAGGCTATGCGATGGGTACACCTTGGCATCAGGCCACATGACAATGGTCTGCATTGTGGCTCAGGCCTGTGGTTTCTGTATTTGCCCACACAGGTGGGTATTGTATCCATCATCCAGTCACCTGGGTGGCTATTGCATGTGGCCAATTATGTTCATCGCTTACCATGTATGTGTTCCCTAGTCTATGACATGGATGGTCTCTAGGATGTACACACCTCCCACATGCATGTACAGTGACATGTGGAACTGCACCTGGGGTGTCAGGCCCATGTTGTGTACACAGATTATCATCAGATGTGCCAGACTTGGCCATTTGTAGCAGGAACTGGTAAAGGACAGCAGGTTAACCCTGCACCTACATTGATAGAATGCTAATGGCATTCTATCAATGTAGGTGCAGGGTTAGAATGCTAATGGCATTCCCTGGCATCATGTTTATGTAGGTTATGTTTTCAGGCATGGTATGTCCTTTGTGGGACAGATGTGATGGCACCACAGGTGTTGCAGGTGTCCAGTGGGGAACATGGGGAAGGTGCTCTGTCTACATGTATGTGCCTATTGGACAGATGGACAGGGTGTCATGCCCTCTGTAGGCCACTGCAATCACTCCATAGTTACTATCAGTTACCAATAAGCAGTGTACTGCATACATATTGGCTTTTGCCTCGGCATGTGTGTGTGTGTGTGTGTGTGTGTGTGTGTGTGTGTGTGTGTGTGTGTGTGTGTGTGTGTGTGTGTGTGTGTGTTTGACATGGGTTGAGAGTGTGCTCTGGGTAATACTGGGGTTGCTAACTGTGTTTTCCTGGCCGTGATGTCACATGTATGGATATGGATTTGCATACCAGCATCTTGGATATTTCACATCTGTTATCCCTGTACAGTGGGCATTGTGATATAGGGCCACCATAAAAGACATTTGCACAACCACCCCAAATCTCTGGGAGTTGAACCCCTACCTAACTAGTTTATTATACGACAGCACTACGCAGTTATAGTGCACACCACAGAGATTACTAGAATACTCCTTCCCCAAAGCTGTATTTCACATTGGATGACATCAGCAGGACTGCCAAAGTAGGCCATTAGACCTGTACTGAGTGTGACTAGCCTAAAATGCATTACTACCCACACAGACATTGAAACACACACAAAACATCCACAAATGAAATATGTGGGTATTGATCCTCTAACAGAGGTCTATATCATACTACAGCAGCACATAGTTATGGCATGCGCTACAGAGATCCTTGTGCTGTACCTTTCCCAGAGGTGTATTTCTAGGTGGATGACATCAGCAGCCTTGCCAAAGTAGAGCATACAAACTGTATGGAGTGTGACAACCCTAAAAAGCATTTCTCTTTGCACAGACAGGTGCACACACCCACACACACACACACACTTGGAGTAGAACAGCTACCTACCTAATTTATTACACAACAGCAGTGTGCAATTACAGGATGTACTATGGAGATTATGGGGCTGCAGCTTCCAAGAGGTGTATTTCTAAGTCATTTCTAAGTCATCAGCAGCCTTGCCAAAGATGAGCATTTGAATTGTAGGTAGTGTGACTACCCTAAAAAACATTGATCTCTACACAGACAGATGCACACACAAACACACACGCAGTTACCACGTCTGGGAATTGAACTCCCTTCTAATTATTTTATCACACTACAGCAATACACAGTTATGGGAAATGCCACAGATTTTACTGGGGTACAACCTTTCCAGGGATGTATTTCTAAGTGGATGACATCAGCAGCCCTACCAAAGTAGAGCATTTCAATTGTAGGGACCACCCTAAAAAGCATTGCTCTCTACACAGACAAACATGCATGCATACACATGCACATGCACATACACAGTTGCCAAGGCTGGGGTTAGAGCTCCTATCTAACTAGTTTATCACACTACAACAGTACGCAGTTACAGGATGCACCACAGAGATTACTGGGATGCAACTCTTCCAAAGGTGTATTTCACAGTAGATGACCTCAGCAGGCTTGTCATAGTGGGGCTATGGTGAGGGCAGTGTATGTGCATGAGCCATAACCCATTCATCTAGAGGTTGACACGCAGCATGTGGACACAACCTGGGTCATATTCCACAGGTACGTTTATACAGCTGCTAGATTACTACTTCCTGGAACAGTAATGTTGCACAGCTGGCACGTGCACTACATACTCTGTAATGCTGACAGATACCGGTGACTAGTCTCTGCAGTGCATGACATCAGACCCTCGTGTGGTTGTGGCCCTTTGGCTGTGTGCTGGGTGGGAGAGCCCTGGATGGCTCCCTGTCACAGTCACCCTCTTTCACACATCTATGTATGTCTACCTTTGGCTTATTATAGTGTGTTGTCTTTACATATATACCTGTATTCCTATCCACTGTGTGTGCAAAGCATATGTGGTGCATACTGAGGAGTGTCTGCACTAACATCTGTGGCTACCAGATATGTCTGGTCCACTGGTGTTTGCAGACATGGCCTTCATGTGTTTGTGTGAGCATGCCCAGTATGACCTTTCAGTATGTTGTTAACTGACATTGTCTTCATTACTCTAAGTGTATGAGCATGCCCAGTATGGCCATCTGTATTGAATGTGTGGATCGAGTTCAGGTAGTTTGTACTGCAGTGCTGGCCTTAGTGTAGTACACCTACAAGTAGCATGTTGTCTCTGCAGGGTATCTGTCGATCATTTGGCATGGACTGTTACATTTCTGCATAGGATGGGAGGGCACAACTGACTATTTCTACATTTCCACACAGGATTGTTGGGGGGGCACACTTGACTGTTACTACATTTCTACATAGGATGGGGGGCACACCTGATTATTTCTACATTTCTACACCAGGATTGGGGGGCACATCTGACTGTTACTATATTTCAATGTAGGATGGGGGAACACCTGACTATTTCTACATTTCTACAGAGGATTGTGGGGGGGGGGTACACCTGACTGTTACTATATTTCTACGTGGGATGTGGGGGGAACACCTGACTATTTCTACATTTCTATACAGGATTGTGGGGGGGCATACCTGACTGTTACTATATTTCTACGTGGGATGGGGGCACACCTGACTAATTCTGCATTTCTACACAGGACTGTGGGGGGGGCACACCTGACTGTTACTACATTTCTACATAGGATGGGGGGCACACCTGACTATTTTTACATTTCTACACAGGATTGGGGGCAGGGCACACCTGACTGTGACTACATTTCTACGTCGGATGACACTTGTACACATCTGCTAGGACTGTACAGGTATGTTGGGTACTCCATTTCAGTCTGTAGTCTTACTTATCATGTTGGCTAGAGGCATACCAGTGTACTACAGATCTTAACTTTTAATTACCTACATATTAGTTTCTGACTTCCTACCCTTCAGATCTGACACCCCACTGCCTGACCTGCTGTAGTCTGTCTGTGTAGGCCTGAGGGGGGTTAGCCATAGGCCTCATTCAGAGGCCATAGCACAGCCTTTGTTTTTGTTTTTCTACACCTGTCCTGCTGGCTGTGACTGTTGTTGGGTATGTGACCCCCCCCCCCCCCCGACTGGCATGTGTGAGTCACTTACCTTGTGGGTGTCCCAGTATTGAGGGTGGTGCTGCAGGGCTGCCTATGTTGGATGCACATAGTACACTCCCTACACATGATTAGGCACAGATAGTGTAATGTTTGGCATCCCTTTTACTGTATGTGAGAGTCGGAGAGCGGTGTTATTCCCTGGGTCCCTCATGTGTCAGTGTATGTGCTATGCGTTGCCTCTTTGCCAAGGCCAGGGCATACTGGGCATGCCTCCTTCTGCCTTCTGTGGCAGTTTCAGGTTGTTCCTCCTCTGAGTCACTCTGTGCTTGTGCAGGCCTTGGCAATGGTGGGAGCTATGTGGACCTACCCCATGCTGTTCCTGCTGCAGCTGTTTCCACAGGATCATATTGTGTAGCATGGCACATACAAGGACAATTTGGGTACATGTAGCTGGTGAGTACTGCAAGGCTCCATTGCATGTGTCCAGGTACCGGAAGCGTGACTTGAGCATCCCAAACACACGGTCTACTATAATTCTGGTCTGCGCGTGTGCCTCATTATGGAGTTCTTGTTTGGGTGTGTGTGCATTTCTGATGGGTGTCATCAGCCATGGCTCCAGTGCGTATCCAGCATCCCCCACTAGGTGACCATGAGGGATGTCCCCATTGGCAAATCTCTAGTACAGCTGTGTCAGATGCCAGATGTGGGAATCGAGATAGCTTCCAGGGCAGCCAGCACACACATTCATTATTATGTCCCGGGCATCGCAAATCACCTGGAAGTTGATGGAGGGGAAGCCCTTGCGATTGATGTAGACCCTACCCTGCTTACCAGGTGGTGCTTTGATGCATATGTGCATGCAGTCTATAGCACCCACTACCTCAGGGTATTCTGCTATTTGGTGGAACAGTTGCATGTTGCTGGCCAACGCCTCAAGGGTGTTGGGGAAATATATGTGCTCACCGACATGTGTTGACATGGCATCCAAGAACTGGTGGAGTACTCTGGATGCTGATGCCTGTGAAATCCCCATCATATCCCCAGTTGGCCTTTGGAAGGTACTTGTAGCTAGTATTTTTAGGCCTACACATAACTTGGTATCCACTGGGATGGGTTTCCCTCTTTTAGTTCTGTGTGTCAGGCATGGCCAGCATGACTCAACAATTTGCTGTAGGAGGCCCCTGTCCACCCTATAGTGCTCCACTATCTCCAGCTCATGTAGTCCCTGGTAGGTTACCCTGGATCTGTACACTGTTCTCTGTCTCATCACTGTGAGTTAGTCAACAGCATTCAAATCCTCACCACCCTCAGCCTCTTCCACAAGTTGTATGATAGCTATAACAGCCCCTATCATTTTGCTGTTGTGAGTGTTAAAAGTTCCCCGTTTGTTTACACCAGTGGTATAGAGGGTGGAAAAAACCAGAGGGGAAGGTGTTTGCTTAGTTTATAGTAGTGTTCTGGGATGGGCTGGTCTGCTGCCTGTGTAATTGGCTGATTCTGATACATTTCACCTGCCAGCTAAGCTAGTTCTCCTTGATTACCTTCCTACTGCTGTTTTCCCTTCCCATTACCTTCCTGTTTAATCCTGTGTGTGCACCGCACAAACAAAGTATTCAAATGTGTACACTGCTGCTTTTTCCTGGTTTAACTTCTTTTTTCTTCCTGTAAAACCCCGTGCATGGCACACGCACCCAAGTAGACTTTGCAAAGAGTGCTAGGCAGGTTTTGACACACACCATAGCTTAGCTGTGCTAAGCTAGGAGCAAACCCGAGCCACAGGGCTCCAATCCACTTACAGTATGTCTGGCACACCCCCCATGATGTTAACTAACTCCTAGACTTGCACCAAGCTATTCCTACTCTTACACTGTTGGGACCTGACTAGCATGCTGGGGAAAACTTGGATTCACTATCATTCCCCTCATTTGCATAGGATTGCCTGCTAATGCATAGTTATATGTCTCACACTGAGCCTCCCCACTTAGCAACCATTACTCACTGGCCATGTTGTCTTCTGCCTGCCATTGACTTGCATGGCAGAATAGTGATTTTAGTTACAATGCTTATTTTAAGTTTATTTTGTTATTTTCCCCTCGATCCTATTTGCACGCCGCTGCCCTACGCTTAAACAGCCGAGTTCGGCTAAAATAAATTATAAGTCGATTTTTGTATTTATTTTTTTGTTTACAATGCCAATGGCCTTATACTTGGCCATTAGCATACTTATTGCATGATAAGCAGTTTTTATTTGGGGCTGTTACAGCTCCGTTTTGGATTTTGCAGAAATGTACTCGGCTACTAACTGAGTACATTTCTGCAGAGAGCACTAGTCTTGCACGGACTGATGCAAGCTTCCTGGATTGCAAAATCACCTCATTTGCATGGATTTCACCAGCAAATGGGGTGATTTGCATACCAGAGCTTAGTCCATGCAAGATTAGTTCAGGAGGGCTCGTGCACGCCCTTGCAGGCTGTTGCTGGATCACACTGCAGACATATTGCCTTCTTGTTCTCCTGCACTGATCTTGCACTCCGTGCAAGCTTTTGAGAATCCAGGGGTTTGCATAAAAACTCTGCTAAATAATTACTTGATGTGCAAAATGAGCAATTCATTTAAAAGAACTACCCACTAGTAAAATCATGTATCCACTATTACCCAGCCTGTCAGTTAACTAATATACAAAGAGTATAAAAAATTCAAAAATAATTCTACTAAGGTCCAGTGATGTAAACAAACAACTAATGTACAGAAGAAATAATCAATTACCTCTGCAGACTCTTTGGTTTTAAAACACAAGACAAGGAACATAAATCATTTAGCCCTGGAGCATTGTAGGCATTCAATTTTATTTGCCATAATAATTCGCACAGTTCTAGCTTAAGGGTGAGGGGTCCCCCCTGGGATCTTGTTCAATTTGATCAATCACCCTAAACTTGAAACTGAGCTGAGGATGTTCGTACACATGCTTAGCCAGTGCATTCTCCAATTTTAACTTCCTGATGCTGTAAGTATGTTTGTAGACCTTGTCTTTGCATCTACGATCAGTCTTACCGATGTAGAAACAAGGGCAGAGTTTGCAGGTTGTTAAATAGACCACTCCCTTGGTAGCACAATTAAATCTTTTATTTACATAATATTTTCTCCCTTTAAGGGAGAAGGGTTCCTGTTATTTAATCAACCGTCCTAAATGTCGACTCTTGGAAAATCGAACGGGGAAGTTCAAAAAATAGAAATGTCGAAGCCGTGGAAATTCAAATTCTTTCTTAGGGAAAGAATTTGGTTGGCTGTTTCCGCATCTTCGACATTTTCTGTACTGTGGTGCAAATGTTTCAGATTATGTTAAGGTAAGTATGTGAGTGTGATGGACGTTGGGGTTAGGGTGCGGGTAAGGTAAGTATGTGAAAGTGACAGACAGGGTTAGTGCACGGGTCAGGTAAGTGTGCGATAGTGATGGACTTTAGGGTTAGGGTGAGGATAAGGTAAGTGTGCAATAGTGATGACTTTAGGGTTAGGGCATGGGTAAGGTAAATGTGCGATAGTGACAGACTTTAGGGTTATGGCACAGGTAAGTAAGTGTGCAATAGTGACAGACTTTAGGGTTAGGACGCGGGTAAGGTAAGTGTGCGATACTGACGGACCTTAGGTTTAGGGCTTGGGTTAAGGTTAGTGCATAGATAGTTGTGTATGTAAGGTGTAGTGTAGGTTTATTAGGTGTTTGGTGTGCTTGTGTTGTGTGTGTGTTTTACGGAACATTGGAGAATGGGAAAAAATTCACTGTTCTGAGGTTTCGTTGTTGTCATATTTCGAACTTCCAAATTCAAACATATAGTCTTCGAAATTTTGGAAATTCAATTATATGACATAGACCCATGGAGAAGGTATTACCCCCCCTCCATAAATCTACACTAGGAGCAGCTCTCACATTTATACACTGGGATGTTACCCCTCTCCAACAAACGTTTATGGTTCTTGTATAAACAATTCTAGGTCTGGAATCAAGAATACAAGTCAGATCTATATCTGAACTAAGTAAAGTCTAGTTTTTATTTAAAATTTGTTGAACTAACTTAGCATCAATACTGAATGATGTAATAAAAGTCACCTTGGGTGGGTTTGCTTTATATGACTGACTCTGCTCAACTAAAGATGTCAAAGTGGTGGGGGCTATATGCCTAGTTGAAAGTATTGGACTAAATACTCCATTGTTTCTCTTGTGTTGAACCTCAAATATCATCTCTTCTTTGGTTAGAGTACTGCCATTTCAGAAACATCAACCTCAAGGTTTGACATTCCACAAAAAATTAATCGTCATCAGAAGCCATGTGGGCCGCCCTCACCAACTGGCCCTTAACACCAGATTTCTTTTGTTGATAAGGGTGACTACTGGTGTAGTGAAGAAAGGAATTGGAGTAAGTGGATTTTCTGTGAATCTTAGCTTTGAATACTTGGTTCCCTCTATCTTTATATAAATCCACATCCAGATACACTATATTCTCTTTACTTGAACTATATGTGAAGGACAAAAAATTCGTAGAGGCATTCAAGTAATCAATAATCTTGGCAATGTCTTCAATAGTGGCATCAAACATAATGAAAACGTCATCCAAATATCTAGTGTAGTAGTAGATATTGGTGCTAAACTTGTTGTTGTTTAAGACGAAGTGTTACACCCAACAGGCCATCACGAAGTTGGCAAAGCTAGTTCCACATGGAGAGCCCATTGCAACACCCATCTTTTGTAAATAATATCTCCCTTCGAACATGAAATAATTTTGTCAAAATTGAATCCAAAAATTCCTGTATTAGCTCAATTTCTCTTACTGAACTGCCCTTATCCATCATGAAATTGGTAACCCATTCAATCCCTGTATCCACAGGTATGGCAGAATATGGGTCCTTAACGTCAATAGTCAGGAAAACAATATGCTCTCTGTATTCGAGGCCATTGATATTACTTAGAAAGGACCACGAATCTTTGCAAATATGGTCCACACGTTCAACCAATTTCTTCAAAACTGTGTCAACATACTTAGCAATGGGATAAGTAATGGAATTTCTTCCGTTTACAATAGGTTGGAGGAGTGGATCCTCTAAGCTCTTCTAAACCTTCAGAATTCCAAAAATTATAGGCGTCAGTGGGGTCAAGCATGACAAATAATTATACAGGTCCAATAAAATTCTAGACTCTATGAACAAATCATTCAAA
Organism: Protopterus annectens; assembly: GCF_019279795.1. Classification (NCBI taxonomy): domain Eukaryota; kingdom Metazoa; phylum Chordata; order Ceratodontiformes; family Protopteridae; genus Protopterus; species Protopterus annectens. The sequence goes on along the minus strand of NC_056729.1, from coordinate 1,999,318,100 downwards.
CAAACCTTCACTTTCTGTTGTGATTTGTTCATTTCATTCGATGAGGCTGATGATTAATTCTCAGTATTCAACAATCTCAGCATACAATCTCTATAATCAAATTCGTCAAAAAACACATGGCTACATCCTTTGTCGGGTTTAACTATTTTAATGTTCTGAAAATGCAAGGAATTCAACCTATTCCAATCGAACTCATTAAAATTCAAAGTTTTACTGGAAGAAACAGATCTACTACTATCTACAATATCACGTAAATCCAGTTCACATACACGTTCAAAAATCAACAAGGCAGGAGGCAAAGGTGGGTTAAATACACTGGGTATTCTGCATTTTCTATCCACTGTGGGTTGGTTCTTAAACATACTCTCCAAATTTAATTTATGTGTGAAGAGTTTTAAATCAATGACTGTCCTTGCTAGATTAGCTCTCTGATCAGGGACAAAAGTTAAGCCTTTGGCAAGAAGGTCAGCCAAGTGTGTGTCCACAGTCATGCTTGAATAGTTAAAAATTTAAAAATCCTGGTCGCTATTAAACACAATGCTATAAGAACTTGTGTTGGGTCTATCAGAGGTGCCAGCTAGGTTGTAGCTAGCTGGAATAACAACTACCTCTGGGATGACCAGTTTGGTCTCGGGTCCTTCACATTCAATGACCTCGGATTGTTGGTCGAATTGGTTTGGAAGCGGCCTCGATTGTGAAAATTTTGAGAACTATTCTTGTGATTCTGAGGATTGTTGCCAAAAATAGCTTCTTCGTTGGGTGAAGCAAAATCCCAGCTGTTGTTCCTTTGACTGGCGTTGTTTCCTTGGATGACATTAGTGACAGGAACCCTTGACGTGATCTTATTTCTGGTGCTGTTCCGCAATCAGCCATTCCAACTAGAACCCTCAGGTTGTTGCTCCCGTGGTTCACTTACTGCCTCGGCCTAGCTGTATTCAGAGGGCTGACCATGTGGTCTATATGGACCTTGGTTATATCACTGGACCTTAGTAGAATTATTTTTGTATTTTTTTATACTCTTTGTATATTAGTTAACTGACTGGCTGAGTAATAGTGGATACATGATTTTACTAGTGGGTAGTTCTTTTAAATGAATTGCTCATTTTGCACATCAAGTAATTATTTAGCACAGTTTTTAAACAAAGTTTTTTTATAATATTTTTAAAATCAGGTCATCCTCAGTGTGCATGTTCATTCTTGGTCAGTTTTATTCATGCTTTCGTATTTATTCATGCTTATTCATTTAGTATTTACACTAATATTAAAATGTTTTTAAATGTTTTTAAAATATTTGTAACTGTTGCTTTTAGAAGATAACTGATGTTCGGCATGTGACACTTTAAATAGCTGCATTTTGCATAAATTCTGCTTGTCTGATGAAGTCTTGCTCATAGAAGCAAGACAAATGTGCTTACACTACTTGGTTTTATGAATTAAAACTTGTCTCTGTTGATTATATTTTGTTCCTTGGATTTGTCTTGCCATCTGTGGTTGTTTTTCAGCATTTTTTGCAGTTATTTTTACAAGTTTTTTTAGGCCTCAATGCTTTGCCAGAGATGGCCTTCACATGTCACCACTGGGCTCCCAGATAATGCCCAAGGCTTGCCTCTCACATTATGCCTTTTTTAGGCAATGTCCCAAAGACAGACCTTCCAACATAAGAGATCTATCAAAAAGCAAATTGAAGGTCATGCTGATTAATGCTAGGAGCCTTAACCTGAAAATTGACTCACTAGTGGCCCTCCTTGCACTGGAAGATGCTGATGTTTGTGCAGTCAAGGAGACTTGGTTAATGGCTGCTGAGAGCACCTTTGACTTACCAGGGTATACCACATTCCACATATTCCGACCCCAAAATGAGGTCAGTAAGACTAAGGGTGGTGGAGTCTCTATCTTCATTAAGGACAGACACACCTACAGACTGGTTTGCCAGCATAAGGCACTGGAGCTACTCCAGGTACAACTGAAGGTTGGCAAGACACCCATCCAAGGTATAGCTAGCTATTTACCCCCCTGCATGACTCAGGACACCTGCTCCTCTTACTTAGATCTACTTGACTCCATCAAGGTACTCCCTAACACCCTGATCCTTGGTGACTTCAACTACTCCACCATAGACTGAGAGAACTATTCTTGCACTAATGCACGCTCTCAACAATTCTTGACTTCATCAATTCTAATGCACTAGACCAGCTTCTCTCATCCCCCACAAGGGGAGAAGTTCTCGCCATCATGGGTGACTGTTGCACCACTCCCATAGTATATTATTCCCTGGTGAGATCAGATCATTGGACTGTCTTATTCAAAGTTTCTATCCCACTCAACCCACCCCAGCAATAATCAAGCTAAAAAACTTCTCAAAAGCTGACTACAACCTCCTACGGGAGGATATCTGTAGCTTCACATGACTACCCCCCTCAGAGGATGCAGACAACTATGCTGAACAGTACACCAATGTAGTATACAAGCACCTGTACTACTGCATGGACCATACCCACTACAACTAAAACCTGCTCCTCAAGGAAACACAAACCTGTTTGGTGGACATCCTGTATCAACAAGCTTTACAACAAAGGGAAGAAACTGTAGCCCAAGGGTAAAAAGAAACAGATTTCAAACTGGAAAAACTCCCTCCTTAGCCCCAACAAACAAATTAGCTCAACAGTGAAAACCTTCAAGGCCAATTATGAATCAAAACAAGCCTTCATAACAAAGGGAAACCATAAAGTCTTCTTCAGTTATGTCAGGAACCTCCGTGAAACCTTTGTGGCAAAGGCCACGTATGTTCTGAATTAGTACTTAACAGTATCACTTATACTGATCCTGTTGACTTAGCCAATTTTTGCACTTCATCTGCCTTACTGTATTTGTGTTTCTTCCTACTTTATTAGCTTATTTTGCTTTTGCCTCTTTTAACATTTTAAAGTGGAACCTGTGTGTTGAGAGACAGCCTTACAAGACTATCTGCAAATATATAGAGCTGAGTATATTTTTCTGTATTATTCTGTATTATAGAGCTAAATTGTTGCTTAGATATCTGTTGTCTTACTGCTCTGCAAATATACAGAGATCAGTATATATTTTTTTGGTTTTATAATTTGCACTCTGATTCCTCACATCTCTGTTGAAACTGGTGCCCCCCCCCGACGTTCTTGCTGGTAGTTTAAATTTGTTGGCTTTTGCAGTGCCGCCCCACTGTAGATTTGATCTAGGACACTCCGCCAGTCCCATCTCTTTACCGCATTCTACCTAATAAACCCTTTCTGCACTTGCTTTTAGTCCTTTTTAATTTAATTACATTTTTTCAAACTGTGTGTGGACTAATATTGCTACATACTCAAGTGTGCCTGCATGTGAATTGTTTTTACTACTGTTTTTGATACTTTTCTGAAAAAAAAAATTATCTGCTTTTATTGTATTTGTGTTTCTTCCTACTTTATTTTGCTTTTGCGTCATCTTAAAAGTACTCAATTGTATTTATTACTGCTTGGTGTATCTCATTCTAAGCCTTTTAGTTTAAGCACTTGGGCTTCAGACCAGTTGTTTTACATTAGGAAGGTTTGTGGCCTGCACTGTTGTGGCAGGACAGGTAGCTTACATCCTTCTAAGTTGGGAACTGCTGATTGAGGGCTCAGTGTCTGTTATTCTAAAAGTATATTAGTTCTGGTTTAAGCACTTGGGCTTCAGGCCAGTTATTTTACATTAAGAAGGTTCGTGGTCTGCACTCTTGAGGGAGGAGAGGCTGGACTCTGCCCTTCTGAGCTGGGAATTTCTGGTTAAAGGCTTATAGTGCCTGCATATTTGAACTGTTTCTTACTGAAATTGGTACACCTTGTTTGCTGTTGCATAGACTAGATCCAGGCCTGCTGAATCTAGCTTTGTTTGTATGCTTGTTGTTTGTTTGCTTGTCATTTCCCTGAAATGCTAATTCCATCTAAAACATGGCTTTTCAGCACTTCTGCGGATCCCTAGTGATATCTGCATTGCTTACTGTACTTATTTCCTTGTTTCACTTGAAAGAAAGTTACTGTTTGTCGTTTTTGCATTTAAGTTACCTGTAACACATTGCATTTAAGTTATCTGGCACTTGTCCACTAAAGCAATTATATAAGTCAGCACTAAAAAATTAAAAGCACTATACCCTCACAAACTCCCCTTGAGTACCTTGTTCCCCATTAGCCCTTTTTCTTTCAATTATAAAGGATTTCCCAATACTATTCTAGCATGTCCAAAGGTCAGTTGTCAATCTCCTCTCCGGTCCAGCTGGTGAATCTGGGAATCTTGAGGCAATGTTACAACTGCCTCATGTACACAGACAACCCTCTCCTCCTCCCAACAAATTCCAACACATGTGAGAGATGCAACCATATAGCCATACTGGAGGCTAAGTTCTCTCAACTCAGTACTGGCATAACCAGTCAGGAGGAGAAGGAAACCACACTCACTACAATTCCAGTCTCACATAGACCTACCACGACAGCAAACCAAACACATAAACACACAAAAACATACTCAGAGGCTCTAAATAAAAATCTGCCTAAGCAGCAGAGACCTCCAAAGCAGACACCCAAGCAACCGCTACCCCAAAACAAAACAAGTACAGCACATAGCTCACAAAGCCAGTGTGCCGAACAGTCACAGCCCTTAAGGCTAAACAACACACCTGATACACTTGTAATAGGTGACTCTATCATCAGGCACACTGATGTCCCGCTCACCAGGCTGAACAAGGAGAAGGTCACGGTGAGCTGCCTGTGAGGCGCTAGGATCCGCCACATAACACAAGCACTCAGGTGACTCCAAGGCAAGTACAAATATGACTCAGTCATTGTCCATGCTGGTGTGAATGACCTGAGACATACCTCCCTGGACTACATGAAAAGAGACATAGAGGAGCTCTCTGAGCATGTAGCCCAGGCCAGTATGACCCTGACCTTGAGTAGTATCTTACCCTCACCAAGAATGATACCACAATATGAAGACAAGATGATCAATTTCAACAATTGGCTTAAGTATTGGTGTCATTCAAAGGGGATCCAATGCCTGTCAGCCTGGGATGACATGCTCGACAAGCCATGATGCTTCGCTAGGGACGGCTTGCACCTGTCACCCCTGGGCTTTCAGATATTGGCAAAGGCTCTTGCTACCCCCATAGTGCCTTTTTTAGGCAAGGCTCAAAAGACAAACCTACCTCCGTAGGTATTACAAGGGATAAGAAACTAAGAGTAATGCTACTCAACGCCAGAAGTCTAAACCTCAAGATGCACGCACTCGAAACTCTCCTTAGCATGGAGAACATCGATATCTGTGCAGTAACAGAAACCTGGCTCAACCTGAGATCACCCCAGCACTACCAGGTTATACCTCATACCATCCTTTTCGGCCCCAAAACTTGGACCGAACCACAAAAGGAGGGGGAGTATCAATATTCGTCAAAGATACCCACACCTCCAGGTTGGTGGCACAGCACGAAGCATCAGAGACTATCCATGCACAGCTAACAGTGGGTAAAACTGCCTTCCAGTTTATAGCCTGCTACAGACCACCCTCCCAAACCCAGGAACCCCACTCGGCCTTCCTGAGAACACTAGAAAATATGAAGTTCTCTCCAAACACCATTATATTGGGCGACTTCAACTACCCAAACATAGACTAGGAGCATTACTCTAGCTCCAACACCCTAGCCCAAAGGTTCCTAGAATTTATAAACTCAAATGCTATGGAACAACTTGTTACCACTCCCACAAGAGGGGAAAACATACTGGACCTGATCATCACCAACATGGGGACTGTATGCTCCAGACCAGAAGTGTATCCCTCACTGGTAAGATCAGACCATAAACTAATCTCACTGGATATTCACATCCCAACTCCACCCCCTGCCCTGAAAACCACAGTGAAAAACTTCTCTAATGCAAATTTCACACTCCTCAAAACCGAGCTGGAATCCTTCAAAGCCCCTGGGCTTGTGGAAAATGCGGCCCAGACCGCAGAATCCTTTATAAACGCATTCTATGAACACCTTCAGGAATGCATGGATCATGCATTCCCAAATAAAACCAAGTCCCAATCCTCCAAAGGCAGACGTCCTGTCTGGTGGACCCCAGCCATAAACAAACTATACAACAGAAGGAGGAAGCTACTACATGATAGAGCAAAATCCCAAAAAGGGAATGCATCTCTGATCAGTATTAGCAAAAAACTGCGGGCACTCATAAAATCGTCTAAGGCCAGCTTTGAGAGAAAAATTGCACAGGACACTAGGGATAATCACAAGGCTTTCTTTAGTTATGTTAGGAACCTGGGTGGGAATTCCCAGATATGCTCAGAATTAGTCCAAAATGACAAAAAATACATTGAACCCACAGACATTGCAAACATCCTAGCTAACAGGTTCAGCGCAAACTTCTCTCCCCCTCCCCACCAAAAGGGCAAATATCTATCCCAGCAGAGTGCTTCCCCCCTGACATCTCAGATGCTCAGGTAAGAGCTGCCCTCTCCAAAGCAAAAAACACAGCATCAATGGGACCAGACGGTGTCCCGGGCTGCATCCTACATGAACTCCAAGAAGAGCTAAACCCAAACATAAAACTACTGTTCAGTCTCAGCCTTACTACAGGATATGTACCCAAAGAGTGGCGTACAGCAACAGTGGTCCCTCTCCACAAAGGTGGTGCCTCAATGGATCCTGGAAACTATCGCCCCATAAGCCTGACTAGCTTGGTCTGCAAAGCTATGGAAAGGATCATCATGGACCTCATAAATAAAGATATTGGGGACCTACAGACACTGTATCCTACCCAGTTTGGCTTTGTTAAGGGCAGATCATGCCTCTTAAACCTGGTTGATTTCTTTGAAGCAGTCACTAAGGCCATTGACGAGGGGAAGGTGGTCCACACAGCCTACCTGGACCTCGCAAAAGCCTTCGATACAATACCCCACTCGGGCATTATAGATAAGCTCACCAGCTTAAATATAAACCCCTAAACTAGATGGGTTGCAAACTGGCTCAAGGACAGAACCCACATGGTTAGAATTGCTGGAGCCATGTCAAACTCCAAACCAGTTACAAGTGGCATCCCACAAGGCTCAGTCCTGGGACCTCTCTTGTTTGGTATATATTTCTCGAAGGTACAGGCCAACACGGAAGGACTGTGGCTGACCAAGTTTGCAGATGACTGCAAACTGGGCGCCATAATTGACACTCCAGCTGACACAAGCATCCTCCAAAAGGGCCTCATAGAAACAGAACTGGTGCCAGAGCCATGGCCTCAAGCTAAATGCCAAAAAGTGTATAGTCATCCCCTTTGGCAAAAACAAAGTGCCCACAAATTACCACATAGGTGGTAATCCATTAAGTACAGAAGAAGTAATTAGGGACCTGGGGACCCAAGTTGATAGCAATCTCTCATTTGACAACCACGTGGCCAAAGTGGTTAGAAAAACATTTTATATAGCCCACCTAATCATGAAGGGATTCACATCTAGATCAGGGGAGGTCATCGTGCCTCTTTACTCATCCCTCATCAGGCCCAAAATTGAGTACAATGCCCCTTTTGGGATGTACCATACCAGACACCTGCAGCAACTGGAAAGACCCCAAAAGTACCTCACCAAGAGGATCAAAGGGCTCAAACAGATGCCATATGCTGCCCGGTTAAAGAAACTCCAGCTCTACTCAGTGGCATACCACCTGCTTAGAGGCGATCTGTGCCTGACGTATAAAGCCATGTCCAACCCGGAATTAATGGACATGCTGCACCTCAGAAAATTCAAATCCCATCAAGCTACACGCTCGAAAGACTTGAACCTCAGCACTGAAATAAATAAGACATGCTGGAGGGACAGATTCATAACCCAGAGGCTCCCTTCACTCTGGAATGAAATCCCAGTCCAGGTTAGGCAGAGTCCCTCATTGACTCTCTTCAAGAGGAATCTTGATGAGTGGATGGGAGATCGTAGGTTTACCCCGGGTATCACTTCTGTGTCACTGTTAGACAGAGGCACAGTATACTAACCTCGAAAAAGGGCATAGCAAAATTATTTTAAAATGGGTGTCGAAAGCCCAACACACTCTGGCTAGGCTTATAAATGCCCTAGGGCAGATAGCCTAGTATGAACCTATGAACCTATGAACCTATATGTTCAGTACAAACTTCACCCCCTGTCTCCCCCCAAAGGCCCTTTTGACATCCCCGATACTTGTGCCACACCTCACATCTCCATAGATCAAGTGTTACAGGCCCTGTCCAAGACAAAGAACACAGCTTCCATGGGACCTGATAGTGTCCCAGGATATATTCTGCACCATCTACAGCAGTAACTGGCTTTGCCACTGAGCACCCTATTCAACCATAGCATACATACAGGCTTCATTTCAGCAGAGTAAAGAACTGCTGTTGGCATTCTCTTACACAAAGGTGGTGGCACTACTGACCCTGAAATCTATTGCCCCATTAGCTTGACAAGTCTGATCTGAAAAGCCATGGAGCATATTATTGTGGATCTCAAAAACATGGACATAGGCATTTTACAAACACTTGACCCCACCGAGTTCAAATTTGTCAAGGGCAAATCTTGCCTGTTGAACCTGGTTGACATCTTTAAGACTGTCACCAAGGCCTTGGATGAAGGAAAGTCAGTACATACAGCTTACCTTAACTTGGCCAAGACCTTTGACACAATCCCCCACTTGGGCATCATTAAAAAGCTAGCACAACATGGTGTAAATTCCTATCTCATCAGGTGGGTGGCCAACTGGCTCACTGACAGGACCCTCAAAGTCAATATAGGCACCTCTACCTCCGATAGCAGACCTGTCACAAGTGGAGTTGCCCAGGAATCTGTCCTGGGACCCCTACTGTTTAGCATCTATTTCTTACAGGTCCAGGCAAAGACAAAAGGCCTGTGGCTGACAAAGTTTGCGGACAACTGTAAGTTGGGTGCTGTCACTGACTCTACAGATTATGTTAACATACTGCAAGAGGGTCTCACAGCAACTAATGACCAGTGCCAACATCATGGCCTCAAGATAAATGCAAAAAATGTATCATCATACCATTCAGAAAAACATGACCCCCTACTGATTACCACATCAAAGGCAACCCCCTAAATACATAACCTGTGGTGAGAGACCTGGGCACTCATGTTGATAACAACCTCATTCGACCATCATGTAGTGGCAGTGGTCAGAAAAGCCTTTTACTTGGTTCAGGTACTGCATCCAGAAAAAAGGAGGTTAATACCTCTCTATACTCTTCCATTATTGACCAATAATTGCGTATAATGCCACATTTGGGATGTAACTCTCCAAACATCTGCACTAACTGGAAAGGCCACTAAAATATATCACAGAGAGATTCCATGGCCTCCAACACCTGTCCTATGCAGACAGGCTCAAATCACTATCACTGTACTCGGTAACATACAGATTGCTCAGGGGTGATCTGTGTCTCACCTACAAGGCAATCTTGGACCCTGCCCTACTAGAGATGCTCCAGATCCATAAGTATAACTCCTCACGCACTAACCACTCAAACGGCCTGAATCTAATATGCGACGTCAACAAAACCTGCTGGAGAGACAGGTTTGTCTCTCAGAAGCTGCTTCATCTCTGGAATAGACTTCCCATACATGTCAAACACAGCACCTCACTAACCCTCTTCAAGCACAACCTTGATGAGTGGATGGGAAACCACAAATTTATCCCATTGGGTTCCACCTGTATTCTTCATTGACAGGGGTGACAGGTGCTGACTGAGGTTTCTTTTTGTGAATAAACTCTTAGCTAGGCTTGTAAGGGCCCCAGGGCCATTAGCCTAGTAGCCTCCTATGATCCTATGTGAAGTAGGTCTTATGATTGTCTTTAGCAGATGTGGCCAGTTTGTCTCAAAGTCTGCTTTTGAGGATTTCACTAGTGCTCTTATTTGATTGTTCAGGCTAAGGAGAGATTGCTTCCAGTTAGGCACTTGCTCCTTCTTGGTCATGGGCAGTGATTGTTTTCCCTTTTATTATAGAGTTTATTTAATGCAGATGTACACCAGACAGGTTTACTCTTCCTTAGAATTTGATTTTGTCCTGTCTGGTATTTCTGATTCCATGCAGCTATATAAATTTATTTATTTATTTATTTATTTATTTAACATTTGTTTACCAGGAATGTCCAACTTGGAATGCTCGTATTGTACTTTCATGTAAGTATGGATATATGTGCCAGTTCCTATGGAGTGGGAGGGGGCTGTGAATCTATTTGTACCTTCCTTCAGGAGGCTGTAATCAGCTTTGGAGAAGTTTTTTTGTTTGACCCTAGCCGGAGGGGGAGAGTTTGGGGGAGATGGTGACTTCGAAAGTGATTGATTTGTGGTTGGATCTTACCAAAAAGTATGACACTGTAGGGATGCTGCATTGGTTACTCATGTTGTTTCATACCACGTCCAAGATATTATCACCTCTTGTGGGGGTGTCAACCAGCTGGTCCAAGATATTTGCATTGACAAAAATCAAGAAATTTCTGTGCACTTGTGTTTTGGCATGAGTAGTTCTTCCAATCTTTGGTTGGATAATTAAAGCCACCCAGGATCAGGGTAAAAGGTTGAATCTTGATAGATTCAAAGAGGTCCAGATAGGTGGAGTGGGCATTTTGAGCCAAAGTTGGGAGCCTGTAGCTAGTTATGATTTGAATAGGGGTCTTGTCAACAGTTAACTGCACCTGGAGTGTCTCCTGTGTGTCATACTGTTTGACCAGCCTGGAGGTGTGTATGTCTTTAATATACATTGCAACTCCACCTCCTTTTGGTTTTCTGCCCATGATTTGGGGTATGAATGTATGATAGGATGAGTAACCTGATATGGCAGGGGTGCTCTCCACAGCTTTGAACCAGATTTCTGTGACTGCACAAATGTCAGCATCTTCCAGGGTTAAGAATGCTTGCAATGAGTGCAGTTTCATGTTTAGATGCCTAGCGTTTAGCAGCATGACCTTTAATTTACATTTTAAAATTTTCATGTCGGTAGTTATGACCTCATGGCATTGCCTAAAAAGGCACTATGGGGGAGGCAAGAGCATTTGCTAGGAGCCTGAAGCCTAAGGGAGACAGATGCAGGCCATCTATGGCAAAGCATCAATCATTTCTTCCCATGCTGTCAGATGCTGGATCCCCTTGGAATGACACCAGCAACTAAGCTAACTGTTAATGTCAATCATTTTCTGCTTGTATTGAGGCATCATTCTGAGTGACATTCGAATGCTGATTAAGGCTAGAAATATACCTGCTTGGGACACATATTCAGCGAGCTCTATCATGTCTGTCTTCATATAGTCCAAGGAGGTACGTCTCAAGTCATTCACGCCAACATGGACTATGACAGAGTCATAACAGTACCTCTTGTTGAGAAACTTGAGTTCATGATTGATATGGTGGATCCTGGCACCTGACTAATAACTAACCGTGACTTTCTCCTTATCCAGCCTGGTGAGGGGCACATCTATATATCTCACAATGAAGTCTCCTTTGACTAAGATGTTGGGTTTATATTCAGGCCTTAGTGGCTGTGAGATGCAGATGTGTGGACTATGTGTGGTGTGGGGTGTGGTGGACAGTGGAGTTCATGTATGTTTTTGCCTCGGAGGTCTCTTTTGTTTGGGAATTTTTTTTGTTAAGGACCTCCACATATGTGGGTGTGTGTTGTGTAGATGTCGGTGGTGTTTGAGGTGTGGTGTTTATGCTGACAACATTCTCAGTGCCAAGTATACTGGCTTGTAAGAGAGAGAGCATAGACTCTAAGTTCTTAATATAAATGCATTTCTCACAAATCGTGTTACTAGGTGGTAGTAGTAGAGGGTTTCCATGTACATGAAGCAGTTGCTACACTGTCACAGGATGCCCATATCAATCAGACTGGCAGGAGAAACTGTAGGAAATTGTAAAGGGTGGAAGATCTAGGAGGAGTACTACTAGGTGATCGCACAAGTGTTACTAAGGGAGAATTTGTAGCTGGAACACCTTGCAATGGGTTAAAAACAGTGCAGCTGTGGTGCGGGATATGCAAACAAACCGAAACCAGATCAAACATATGTTTTAAACACCACAAAAAATAGAAGATTCTAGTAACACATAAATCTAGTCAATCCTGCTACTCCCTGCTTTCTTTACAGGCAACTCAAAAGCCACCAAGCTATAAGGCCACAACAACAGTTGAGCGGGTGCTTGGGGATACATGATCAGAACACAGGTAAGGATTCAATTCACTAACTCTAAAAAAGTTGCACAGTTTAAACAAATATGCAGCAAATATTGTTTTACTTAATCAGAAGTGCAGAAAACAGTTAAAATAAGCAGTTATCTTTTGTAGTGTCACAGTAAGTTTTTGGAAAACAGCAGAGCAATGGCAGAATGCCTAACTCACTGCAGCTTTGAGCAAGCAAGCATAAACTGGTTTAAACACTGGCTATTTAAGGCAGAGAAACGTGAACCAGCCAAAGTTCAAATTATCCAATCAATAAACACCTTGAACAGAGCCCTGTAGCAGTAACTCTAGCTAGATCAGACCAAACTGAAACCCCTCCCATGAAGCAACAGCTAGGCCTCTCTAGACAAAAGAGTAACTGAACTACAAGCTCCAAAGGTCACAAACAGAACTAGATTCAGCTCTATGCTAGTGCTTTTCAAGTGCAGTCACAAGCAAAATGAACAGAACAAGCAGAAAAAAACAAAAAGGAGACAAAGATCAGAACAGAAGTAAGGATTAATTTCTTTAAGTCTAAAAAAGTTGCACAGTTTAAACAAATATGCAGCAAATATTGTTTTAGTTCATTAGAAGTGAAGAAATTTTGCAGTCTCACAGCAGGTTTTTGGAAAAGAGCAGAGCAAGGGCAGAAGACCTAACTCACTGCAGTTTTTTGCAAGCATATTGGAAAATGTTCACTTCCTATGAATGTTCGCTACATAGCCCATTCTAGTGGTATTCTTAAAGTCCAAATCTAAATATGTTATTTTGTCAAACTTGTATCGGTATGTGAACTGAAGAAATTTGACCATTTCATTTATATATAATCAAAATTCTTTAAGTTTCTCAAATGTATCAGTTCAGAAAATAAACATGTCATCCAGGAAACACGTGTAAAATGCCCAGGTGTTCTTGTATTGGCTACTAAAAATAAATAGCTTTTCCTATTTGGCTAGCATTACATTTATGAAACTAGGGTTACAGGCTGACCCCATTGCAACACCCATGACTTATTTGTAAAACTTTTGATTGAAATAAATTAGATTGTTATTAAGCACCACTTCCATTACAATAATAATAGCATGGATTTTATTATGATAAAAATCAGCTGTCTTGTACAGCTGTTGCTCAAACCAAGTAATACCCTGCTATTGCAGTATCACTGAATATAAATTTATAACATCTGTTGTCCCATAAATACCTTTTAATACAAATTGACATGCACTAATTCTTTGTAAAAAAATGCCATGAACCTTGCAGATGTAATCAAGTTTTTTAAACAGCCCTTTAGCATAAAGTCAATATACTTTGCAATAGAATAAGTCTGAGCATGTAGCATTTACAAGCAGTCTCGGGAGGGGATTCCAAAGATTTATACATTTTGGGATGCCAAGAATACCAGTAATTGTTGATGTTCTGCATTGATGTGTCAATACTGAAGGATATTTGTAAGGACAATAGTATCAGGGTGATGAAGTCGGACAAGGGGGAGGCTTGGTAATAGGTTCATACTAAGCTAACTGCTCTTGCGAGCCATTTTAAGCGTAGCCAATTATCCCTTGTGAGACTCAAACCCTGCACTTTGTGTTTGTAAGGCAAACACCTTAACCATTAGGCCACCCTCCCAGGCCACAAAGGGGATTGTTACAGCAGGCTGTCAAATATATTGTCAGGAGAAGAATATTATGAAGTGTCTCAAAATAAAATCAACAGGGCTTTTGTCAGAATTGATTATATTCTTTCTGACGTTATTTCAGCATCAAATTATTAAGGAAGAATATAATTTTATGGAGAACAGTAAACCAGCAATCAATGCAAATTTTGGCACCCCCAGAATACATAAATCTTTGGAAACCTGAACCCTTGAGATCGATTGTAGATGCTACATGCTCAAAGATATATTTTATAACAAAGTATATTGACTTTATGCTAAAGGGTTGTTTAAAAAAAACTTGATTACATCTACAAGGATTTGTGGCATTTTTTACAGAGTTAATGAATGTCAATTTGTATTTGAAGGTATTTTTATGACAACAGATGCTGTAAATTTATATTCAGTGATACCCCATGAGCAGGGTTTTGCTTGGTTTGAGCAACAGCTGTATGAGACAGCTGATTTTTATCATAATAAAATCCAAGCTTTTATTAACTTAATGGAAGTGGTGCTTAAAGACAATTACATTTATTTCATTCAAAATTTTTACAAACAAGTAATGTGTGTTGCAATGGGGGCAGCCTGTGCCCCCAGTTTTACAAATTTAGTTATGGCCCAACAGGAGAAACTATTTATTTTTAGTAGCCAATGCAAGAACTCCTGAACAACATGTTTATTTTATGCTCTGATACAACTGAGAAATTTGGAGAATTTTTATTATATATAAATCAAACGGTCAAATTTCTTCAGTTCACATACCAGTTACAACTTTGACAAAATAACATATTTAGATGTGGACTTGATTAAGGATACCACTAGAATGGGCTATGTAGCGAACATTCATAGGAAGGCAACATTTTTGAATATGTACCTACACTAAAAGAGCTGGCATCCACTTAAGCAAAAGAAAGGACAGCTAGTGCTGTTATCACATATGGTGTCAGATGACATTACTTTTTTAACTGAATGTGAAGTTTTAATGGATATGTTTGCAAAGAGGGGACATCCTACAAATCTGATGACTGAAATTAGAGGCAAGGTGGTAGCTAAACGTAATGCAGGCGTTTATGCTCCAATTTTGAATTCTGTTCTAGATGGCAACAGTAATCAAGTTATGACTGCTAGCTATAATATTGCATGAAATGAAATTATTTATTAGCACTTTCAACTTGGATAGTAGAGATATTGAGGAAATATTGATCAAGAATTGGAATATTTTTAGAATGACAGTGTGAGCTTAGCTAGGTTTGGTGAATGGCCAGTCATGGTACACAGGAAGGATAAATAATTTAAGGATTGCTTGGAAATGCCACAATTATCCTCTGATTGGCCAGTTAGTAGCAAAAGGGGTATGTTTAATTGCAGGAGTTGTTTACAGTGTCTGTATATAAAACAAATGGTCTGTTATATTCTAAATGGTAAAATATATTTAATCAATGGATATTTTAATAATGGATATGATGGCAGCACCTCGTGTGGCAGTGGACTCTCTGGCTCCCATTTTGCACTTTTACTTTCTTTTTATTTCTTTTGGTTCTGTTGATTGGCTGGTCTGTTTTTGTTTGGTCGAGTATGCTGGTGTCTACAGCCATGGTGTCTGTGAAGTTTGTGATGTGTTCTGTGCTCAAATGTAAGTTTTTTTTTATTCCTGGGAATGGAATGCATGGAAGCTGGTCCTTCAGTGGCGAGTAGGGGCTGGATGCAGAAGCAAAGGTTGAAACCTTGTCTACCAGTGAGAGTTGTTGATTGGACTGTTCCCATGAATTTGACCGAACCAGAATGGATTTTGGGACAGTGATGATGGTTTTTGGCGTTTGTGATGGTGACAGTAAGTGTGTGTATAGCAAACACTGATTAATGGAAGGAAGGATCATTTGACTGGTTGTGGTCATTGTGTCTGGACAGCGGATGTGCAGTTTGTGGTGTCGGTGGGTTTGGAATGGAGCTTGGATGCTGCTGGTGCTACAATGGGAGATGTGGCAGTTGAAACTTCTGTTCTTCAGTGGTTTCAAAAGGTCCAGACTGGATTTTGGCTGTTGCTTGTGCTAGAAGGAGAGTTGCAGTGGTTAATATGCTTCTCTGCCTTCACTTGGCTGATTACAGTTCTTGTTAATGTGTCTTGTGTTTTTTCTGTTTCTTGTTTTTATGTTTTTGAGCTTGGAGGAATGAAATTTTATTCATCTATACACTTGTGTATGGGCTGAATGACGATAACGTTATCTCTGATTTCCTATTGCAAAAGCTGAAGATTTTAATTTCATCTGCAGTAGTCCTGTTACTGCTGTGCAAATGTCCTGCAATCTGCTGCACTATGGGAATACAGAGTAACGGCAGAACAAAATCAGTGCATTTACATACTCTAACAGTTGTTAGACTACTGGATTTGATGAACTAAAATCTCCTATGTGGTGTGTTGAGATAATTCCCCTGACTGTAGACTGGTGTCGTTGCACATTGTCATGGGTTCAGTTACAGCTGTAGTCCAAATTATAACTTCATGACATTTTATATTCCTATCATATGGTTAACTACAAATGTCTGTATTTATCTCCCTTTCCAGTATTTCAGTAACATCCCTTTTGAATAGTGCAGCAAGTAAGCATTTGGAAGAATATTCAATCCTCTACAGGGAGAGTTAGCACACCCCCATTATCCTGCTCATGCCTTAATATTGATTGTGATCCATCAGATCAATACTGTCCCTCCCATCTTTCAAAACCATTCTGACATACTTCCTAGCCAAAAGCTGCTCAACACCAGGATTAACTATATCCCTAAATATAAACAAATATCTATCCTCCCTTAAACCTCCTTATGCTCCCATCTTCATTTACTTCCTTCCTTCTATCAATTTCCCTCCCCTGCTTTTTGTCTAAATATACTAAAAAACTGCTCTTCTCTCATTTCATATTACTATTCCTGTTTGTATTATACTAATTTACCTTTAATTTCTCTATAAACTGCCATTTTTTTAAAATATGAAATCATTGTCATAAAACTTGCATCTATTTTAACCAGCGTTTTTGTATTATGCCTAATTTGATATAATTATTTAAACTGTAGTTGTTTTTTGTGATAGTTTTAAAGATTGTAAAATCATTGTTCTTAACATGTTTTTGCAATACTTTGAAGCTTTCCTCCTCTGGCATCTGCTGAAAATGGGCTTCTACCCAGTCACTCTTCTCTGGTAATCAAATTTCAATAAATAAATAAAAATAAAAATAAATAACTTCAAGTCAGGGAAAAAAATAGCTGGGCAAGTATTCCACCCTCCTCTTATCCCAGTTTTAATACAAACATCTTCGGTGCAACACACTAATGAAGTCATCCTGTCAAAAGTGCACTCTTTCCCTATACAAATCAGTCTTCTCCTCTGATGCTTGCAGCTAAGGCTGTGTTTGCTAGATTGTAGAAATGGTTAGCTAGGAGGTTCAAATCTGACTATGGTGAGTGTGTGATTAAGTGTCATATAAGTAAAGATTTAGCAACAGATATACTGTGTCCACTAACCCTCAAGAGAAAACTTTAACTTTGGACAAACCTCTGCAGTTTATCCCATTTTTCACATAAATATATTTTCTACAAAACACTGACAAAGCCATTTTATCAAAAATGCACTTTCTCACCTTATGAGTCATACTTGTCCTTAATATCAGATGAGCTGTGCCCAGTTCCACTGAGAAAATACATTTATCTTTGGACACAGCTCCCACTGTACTTTTTCTCTCTGGTTTGTGGCTAATACTGTATGCTCTAAATCATATAGCTAGATAGGTAGGAGGTTCAAATCTCATAGTGGGGAACTTGTGTATGTGGCTTCAATGTCAGGTACCTATAGCTTCCTGAACAGACATGCTATTTCAACTTCCAGTCAGAAAAAAAATTAAACATAGGAGAGGATGCCCTATACACTTATCCCACTTTTACTTCAAACATCTCTGCATCCCACTGAAGAGGTAAACATGTCAAAACTGCACACTGTGCTTTTCCATCTCAATACTTCTCCTGTGGAGTTTGCAGCTAATGCTCTCTTATGTGAATTCTGTAAATAGATAGGAAGGAGAATTGAATCCAGCACTGGTTATCTATTGTGAGTGTGTGTACTATCCTGTACAATTGCAACTGTAACAACACCCCTTCTGTAAACTTCTACTTTTGAGATGCATTTTCCCTGGCCGAGCATTACCCTCTAGGTTTGTATTACCCCCAGGCAATAAATAGTTTGGAAATGCAATGTTTACATCATACTATCAAATATGAACTACATCACTCTGCTTGTATGAGTTGTCATGTGACACTGGATTTTGATACTGTGCTCTCTAAACTGCATAAGTACTGAGGGAGGTGGTTTAAATCTAGCAATGATCGACTACTATCCATGTGCATTTGTCTATCCTGCTGTGTAGTGTTACAGTGTACTTCAACCACCTTCATACATTTTTAGAAGAACATCAATGTATGAAGGAACAGTGATGCCACCCATTCAAATGTGCACTGTTAGAATTGTAGAACAGCATCTTGTGCATTGAGTGCATATTGTATGGTATGTTTTGTACCTTGCGATCTTAGGTAGTGTGTTCAAATCCAATCATTAATCCGTAGACTCACCCACTAGTATGTCTGTGTATGTGCAAGTAGGTAACAATGTTATAAGCCAGCTATCTGCTGTATACATGCATGGCTGGAGACTCCTATTACAACAATTTATGCTCATTATTCACTCAGAAATGCTTTATTGCATAATAATGATGCCATTTCATAACATTTGGATTCCTCATGTGAAATAATAAGACCTTTTCTATGGTGTAAGAACATGAGACAATGTTCTGTATACTGTTGCCTTAGTAACATATTTGTTGCAGTCTGAGATTATCCACACATTGTGCATAATTGCCATTCTTTCATCACAATGATAACTGTGACATGGATCACGTGTATTTGGGTATACCACACAGCAGGCAATGTTGTATTAGAAAGACACCTATAGCAACAGTCTTTTAAAGAAATTAAAGGCACACATATTACTTGCAGCAATAACATGATGTCATAGAGTCAAAGACCAGAATTTCTCATAATTGTTGCACTAATGGCATTGTGATACATTCATTCTTTGCAGTATCCTTCACATAGTAAGGAGATCAAAACCCACACTGACTGACTGTAAGCATTGCGTGTTTTAATGCTGGTATGCATGAATGACATCCACAACTGTTATAATGTGTAGAATTACAGTGGGAGAAACCTCCCCTAGCCCTTTTATCTTACACAAATTGCAACACAATTATAGACTGTATATTGATGTGCAGGTGATTTGCAACATGATGGTACTTTCTGAACTTACATAGTTCACTGTTAAATTCCAGCAAAGGGCCAAATTCTATGAATGTACTGACATTGCACAAAAACACTCCGTGAAGTTATTACTCTGGGGAAAAAACATAAGGTAATTTTATAATATCCTGCCAGTGAAACCGTGCTTCTATGAATGTCATGGTATCAGTGCTCCAACATCACATGCATTCAGTAATTGCTTGTATAGCATTCTATATAGATACAATATGTTTCAAATCTAGGACAATATTGTTGTACAAAACAAGTTTCCTTGGCTGAGAAACATTGATGATGCAATGCTCACAGGTGTGTAAACATTAACATACCTACCATCTTTTCATCACTGTAACATAATTGTATTGTATATGTGACAAAGTGAAAGGCTGCCAGCCCAACTAGATGGAATTTTGTAAATAATTATATGTCACTTGAAAATATTAATATGGTTTATATAGAAATGTGACACTGCCAGCCTAGCTATCTGGAATTTTGTAAATAATCAAATGACATTTTTTGAATATTAATATGATCCATGGCTTGTCTTACAAATGTAAGAGAACTATATGTTTTATATATATATATATATATATATATATATATATATATATATATATATATATATATATATATATATACATATATATATATTAAACTACTGGTGCAGAAGTGTGTTGAACTGTATGTTATGTACTGAGCTTCACGAATGTAACCACAGCATACCCTGCTGGAAAATAGCAGAAATGTATATAGGCTATATTAATAGCAGAAGTTGGAATATACAGAGTTAACTTGCAAAACTCTAAGAAAATCGGTTGACAAGCAAAGAATTTTACCACTGTGTTTATCTCAGCTAGGAGACGCAATGTCTACAGCTAGCAGTTCTTTCTATTGTCTGGAAACAGAAATAATTACAGGTTTTAAATGTAAAAGTATTTAACTGTTTTCCGCCTTCCAGTTCTAGGCAAACGTCTAAGAGTTAAGTATTTTTGACACAGACATGCTAAATTTTAAGTTTCTGTTAGCCTGGGAACTGAAGGCAGAGGTGACAAAGAATGATGTAATCTGAGATAACCCAGCAGTAATGTTTGATAGTAATTTAGGAACTATCTCAGAAACTGAGTCTGTGCATTTTGTATTTGTCTCTGGATCTGACAACATCCTCTTATCAGCACTTGTCTTGCTAATAGTAAGTACTAGATTGCAATGATTTCTTTTACAGATATATAGGAATATAATAAGATTAGTTTAGATGTTTTCTGTATTTATGTGAGACTGTCCTGCAATTTTGTTTTAAAATATTTCCTGTGATTCTGAACTTTGTTGTTACTGTGTTGAGTTACTGAGTATTGTCTTGTCCTTTTATTATTTATTATTAAATTTATTTAAACCTTTTAAGTGTGGCTGGTTTGTTAAGAGATATTTAAGCTCTTAGCGTACTTGCACATATATTTGGTGACACTGTATAGTCTACTACTAAATAACCTTAAAAGTCTTGGTCACACTTACCATTTGAATAATAGTAACATTACACAGTAGAATTGGTCACCCTTTGGGAAGGGCCTTATAGTAGCTGATAAAGAGCTGGTTGGAGGCCGTGATAACTACCTTTCAGTCTGGGCAGAAGGGGGCATAGCTAATAAACCTGTGCCAGCCTTCCCCAGGAGTGTGTGTGTTTGTATATTAATCAAATCTCAAAGTGTGTGCATGTGTCAGCTACTTGGGCAGGGACATGAAGCACTGGTTGGGCAGAGAGGGTGCTGGAGATTTTGGCTTGACTACTCAGCTGAGATCTTAGCCATATAGCTGTGCCAGTGGAGAGTTTTATTGGGGATCTGGAGAGAGAAGGAGAAACCAGCCCCAGATTGACTGTGATCTCTGTGTGCGCTTAAGGGAAATTGTACTTTACTGTGTGTGTACTTGTCATCCTCCCAAGGTGCACGTTTCTCAGGGTGTTAGTGGTGAGGATTGGGGCTCCTTGATTACTGGGCCAGTGCAGGGGTGTGACAGTATACATTATCCTCAAATGTTTAAATATTCTTTATTACCTTACATATTAATTTTATTTATTTGTAACAAGCTCCATTGCTATTCTGTGTGATAGATACAGTCAATACACAGCTCTGCAGAGCTGTGGGCCTGTCTGTCACATTATTCTGTTAGACCAGAATACATTCAGAGCGTAGCATTTTTAATGCATCACCCCCCTCCCCCATGGTAGGGTATCTATACCATTGTCTATAGGGAAGTGTTGCAAGCTCGTGAAGTGTGTTCATCATGACACAGATATTATGCCTATTTCTGTGGTGTCACAAGTTGATATGCATCCTTCTGATATCAGGCCTAGCATGTGTTCAAGTCTGTCAAGATGCAAATGTTGAGCATTTCAGTGATTGTTCACAGGTGTTGCATACTTTCAAAATAAGAATGCACTGTATTGCATGTCTTTCTTAAATATTTATGTATTACTGCAGTTGTTTCCTTCATGCAGTTCAGCTTTATTGGAAATGAGGACTTACATCATATGTCTTCCTGTATGACATGATGCCAGATCATCATAAAGTGAGACACTTTGCTGTGTGTTTGTGTTGCTTATATGCTACTGTATGTTGTTTGGAAGCCCAGCATAATCTTGTATTAGATGTTGGCTATTTACAAACAGAGACCTTGAAGCACTGCAGTGTCATCAGATCTGTATCAACATTTGTCACTTGTGTATTTGGATTGCTATTATATTTCTATTTATGATGCACATGCATGTAAAACACATAGTTGTCTAAAATGTGTCCAGGTAATATACCCCCATCTCTGGTTGTCCAGTAACAACAAATGCTAAAAGATATCCCTTTCAGCTGTGCATGACACAGGTGCTGTATAGCTCATGCTTTGTTTATAGAGGATGAAGTAGAGGAGACATCCTTACAGTCAGTTTTATGTGAATAGCCCCCAGTGCATCCACTGTCGGTACTGTTTAATTCAACTCGGAATGTTATCAACATTAATATCACATATCACATTTACTCCCATTCCTTATAATGTTGTATTGTATCCCTCTCATATCCATTGTTGTCTGTTTTTATGTTATGTATTTGGGTAAACAATTGAAAAAAGGATTTTTATTATTATCATTAATATGAATGTCTTTATGTTGAAAATGTTTCTTTGTGACATCATCACATTTGAATACAGTGGTGCTGCGGTAGTGTTGTCACCTCACAGTAAGATGTTGTCCTGTTTGATTCTCAGCTAGAGCGTCTTCTGTGTGGAGACATGAGTGAATGGGCGTACCTTTGTTGAAGGTTGTGCATCAGGGCCGGCAACTCGGCACATAAAAATCTACTGCCAATCATTAGTGGACCGGAGTTCCGCTGTGGCGGCCCCTAACCGGGAAAAGCTGAAAGACACAACAACAACAGCAACTGTGTACACTTTTTCCATGTGCCTTTCCCTCATACATATCTCTGCACTATTAACATTGTATTCTGTGTGTATGCTCCCAATTTCACATCCCCTGCAACTAAATTCATACAATCCACTTGCTCTTACTTGATATAGGCTGTTTGTGCATGCTTTCATAATATGTTTGCCTACTTGCAAGGACTTTTGTTTACATTGTATGCTCACGATTCCTAGCACAGTTTCATGACTACCAACAATGCTACTTGCCAGAAAAATATGCTTAGAATCAAGTGCGATGAGCAGCATGTATATTCAATGAGCGCTGCTGCTCACCCTGTTAACGTGCTCTGATTGTATAAGCTTTGTGCAAAGCTCACACAATTTGTTAATGAATCCTAGTTATATATATACATTTACTTATGTGAAGAGATGGGAAACCCCCAGTCAATAAATATGACTAATAAGTCCACACAGACCAGAGTACGTTGACCACACCACTGAGGGAAAATGCAGTGAAATTCACAATCCTCTGTACCATATACTATTAAAAGACGGGCATGTTCAGTTCCACATTAGCACCACTTTTATTATACGTTTTCATCAGTAACTACATCAGATTTGATACCCGTAGTTACTGATGAAAATGTATAATAAAAGTGGCGTTAATGTGGAACTGAATGTGTCCATCTTTTAATAGTACATGGTATAGAGGATTGTGAATTTCACTACATTTTCCCTCAGTAGTGTGGTCAGCATACTCTGTTCTGTGTGGACTTACATATATTTGCTTACTTATTATAAAACACCAAAAAAAAAAAGAAAAGAAAGCATACCTACAGCAAGCAAGCAAGCACAGGTGGAACATATTACCCTGCACCTAAAATAAGCTTAAAAATGTGCAGTTTTGTAGGACAAACCAAACATAAAACCAGTGCAAAGGACTGGACTTCAGTTTTTTGCCAAATATAACAGCTCAGTTTTATTTAATTTGAGCTGTTTCTCTTTTTACATATATTAATTTATTTCAGATACAAATTACTGTTTATGCTGTTATTAGAAGAAACTTAGGAACTATTTATTTCTTCCATTGCAGCTGACTATTAAAGCTGCCCACAGCTCATAATTCATAAGGTCTATTGGATGCACCTTAACCTTCCCTGAGCACCCTAGACCTGGATCAAAGAAGAGATTGATAATGCTGGTACAGCATCACAGCGTTTTCTGGGGGTTGTGCCCCTAACTCATGTTTCTTTGTGGCAACCATGGCAGATCTGTGGTCACTGTCCTCAAGAGGTGCATGCATGCTTCAGTGTATGCACAACCTCCCAGCTGTGTGTCTCGCCACTCATGCAGCATGGAACTGCTCAGGTCCATGTGCTGCAGATTGTAGCAAGCCTAAAGTTGCCACCTCCTCCACCTATGATGGGTGAGCTGATATCAGTAGCTGACCTCTATCCTCCCCCTGCAGGACCTCCAGTGCCCATGCAGCTAAGCAAACATTGGTCATCTGTGGCAAAAGAAAGGAAATATTTTTCCTAAACTCTCAGGATATTTACCATTTCTCGTGCTTCTATACAGGACATGCATCTGTATGGACTGTCCTGTGTAAAGAGGGACAAGTGGCAACTCAGTTTGCAAATATCCTGCATCCTGTGCATAATCTGCTTGGTATCAACACTGAATACAACTGGGAAAGCATGAATAAAATGTCTGATATAAAATGATGTGGTGAAAGCAGCCAGTAACACTACACATTCCCACATAAAATAGAAGGAAGGAAGGAAGGAAAGAAAGAAAAAATAGAGAAAAAAAGAAACCCTCAGATGCTTAACCTGGTCTAATATATCATACATGATATCTGTATTGCATGTTCTTTCTATAAACAAGTATATAACTTTTATAGGCTCTTCCTCAAATACCTCACTTAATGACTTGAGCCTGAGCATCCCTTCTGGAGTGAAAATAGTTGCCAACAAAAGTGAATTTCTGTGAATTTTCGAAGGCAACATGCCTGGCAGTCTATCATTGCTTATCTAAATGTCTGAATAAACATCATTGTTGTTATCTTAAGCAGTGAATAAAAGAACAATTATGTTGGGGACCTGTAGCAGGTTGTAGCATGCTATAGGTCCCCAACCATGTCCCAAGACTCTCGCTCCATGCTCCTCAGCACCCTGGAAACTATTACGGTCCAAACCAGCATTCTCATACTAGGTGACTTCAGCTACCCCTCCACCAACTGGGAAAACTACTCATGCAACAATGCACTGGCCCAACGCTTCCTGGAATTCATCATTTCCAATGCCCTTGACCAGCTCATTCTTGTTCCCACTAGAGGAAGCAACATCCTTGACCTGGTTATTACAAACATGGGCAACAGTTGCTCAACACCAATAGCCAATTCATCCCTGGTTAGATCGGACCAAAAACTAATCATCATGGAAATCCACATCTCACCCACATCCCCCGCAAAGGTAACCATCATGAAAAACATCTCCAAAGCTGACTTTGGGCTCCTAAAAACACAGGTGGTTAACTTCACGGCACCCATATCAATGGAAAATAGATGAATGACTGCCAAATCTATACCAATGCACTGTACAAACATTACATAAATGCATGGAACTAGTCATACCCAACAGAACCAAGACGCTCTCATCCAAAAAAAGGAAACCAATCTGGTGGTCCTCTGCCATTAATAAATTCTACAACAGAAGGAAGAAACTGTTGCAGACAAAGGTGAAGTCCCATGACTGGAAAAACTCCTGTATTAGCCTCAACAAAAAGTTGAGCTCCCTCATCAAAACCTCTAAAGCCAGCTATGAAGGCAGAATTGTGGCAGACACTAAAAACAACCACAAAGCCTCCTATAGTTATATCAAAAATCTCCATGGCAATACCCAGGTTTGTTCTGAGTTACTGCACAATGGTATCTCCTATACTGAGCCAACAGATATTGCCAACATACTGGCTGACAGATTCAGTGCCAACTTTACTCCCCCCCAAAGGACCAACCACAATACCGGAAGAATGCCAGGCACCCAGCATTACTGCAGCACAGGTTAAAGTTGCATTGCCCAAAGCCAAGAATACAGCTTCCATGGGACCCGACAATATCCCTGACTGAATTCTACATGAACAACAAAGTGAACTGGCACCACATCTGTGTGCCCTGTTCAATCACGGCCTCACCACAGGCTTTGCCCTATTGAATGGCACACTGCTACAGTCATCCCTCTCCATTCTCCATAAAGGGTGAGTGGCTAGCTACAGACCCTGGGAATCATCACCCCATTAGTATGACAAGTCTGAGATGTAAAGCTATGGAGTGCATCATCATGGACCTAATTAACAAGGATATAGGGAATCTCCAAACTCTAGATCCCATGCAATTTGGTTTTGTGTAGGGAATCTCCAAACTCTAGATCCCACGCAATTTGGTTTTGTGAAAGGTAGACCATGCCTCCTCAACCTGGTTGACTTCTTTGAGTCAGTCACCAGAGCTGTGGATGAGGGCAAGGCAGCTCATACAGCCTACCTCGATCTGGCCAAGGCCTTTGATACCATTCCCTACTCAGGAATTATTGATAAATTCACCGAACTAGGCATCAACCCCTATATCACTAGGTGGGTTGCAAACTGGCTCACAGATAAAACCCACAGTGTGAAAGTAGTGGACTCCAAGTCAGACTGCCGACCAGTCACAAGTGGAGTCCTACAGGGATCGGTCTTGGGTTCTCTCCTGTTTGGCATCTACATCTTAGAAGTCCAGGCCAACTCTGGCTGACCAAGCTTGCAAACAACTGCAAGCTGGGAGCCATTATTAACTCACCAAGTGATGTAGACATCCTACAGAAAAGCCTCACTGAGACCAATGACTGGTGTCAAAACCATGGACTTAAGCTTAATGCCAAAAAGTGCATCGTCATCCCCTTTGGGAAAAACTCAGTTCCCATTAATTACCACATCAATGGGAGCCCACTGAATACTGAAGCCATTATAAGAGATCTGGGGACACAGGTTGACAACAACCTCTCCTTCAACAACCACATTGCCATTGTGGTCAGATAGTCCTTCTATGTGGCACATCTCATTACCAAGAGTTTTGCGTCCAAGAAGAAAGAGGTCATCATCTCTCTCTCTCTACTCTTCCTTCATTAGGCCAGTCATCAAGTAGAATGCCCCATTTGGCATGTACCTCACTGGACACATGCAACAGCTGGAAACGCCACAAAAGTACCTCACAAAGAGGATGCTAGGCCTTAAACACATGTCCTACATGGACATTTTCAAAAAAACTACAGCTATTCTTTGTCATATATCACCTACTTAGTGGCGATCTCTGCTTGACTTACAAAGCCATGTCTGACCCAGCTCTTTTAGAAAAGCTACAGCTAAAAAAATCCCAATCCCTCTGCACCACACACTCCAGAGACCTCAACCTCATTACCACAATCAGCAAAACATGCTGGAGGGACATGTTCATAACCTAGAGAATGCCCATGCTCTGCAATAGACTTCCCATACATGTCAAGCAGAGCACCTCACTGGCCCCCTTCAAGAGAAATCTTGATGAGTGGATGGGAAATAGAAAGTTCACCCTGGGGATCACTCCAGTGGCTCTATTGATAGAGGCACTGGGAACTAACGTTGGGTGGCATGATGCCAGAGCACTTCTATGGGCTAGGCTTGTAAAGGCTCCAGGGCCATTAGCCTAGTACACACCTATGAGCCTAAGAACCTATTATGCTGTTTGTTCAGTAAAGCCCAGAATTATTTCAATTGTGATTCACTGGCTTTCCTCACAATAAATAAGTCATCAGTCATTCTCATGTAGGACTGCATATATATGAAAGAATGTGGAACAGTACAAAGCAGTTTCCTCCCATTGCTTCAACACTAAATTAGCAAAACCAAGGACAAAAAACAGTGTCCATTGTTATCCCTTGTACTGCTGATAACGCTTGCCATCAAAAATGAAGAAATTGTAAGAACTAACTCATGTGAGTGTAGAAAGTCTTATTGTCATCAAGTACAAATTCACTGGACTCAGACATCAAGGCCTTCACAATTTTAATACCATCACCTTCAGGGATGACAAAAAGAAGGGAAGTAATATCTATGGTAATTACCAAGCAGTCTTCAACAAGATTGTGTGTGATAAATTAAGCATTTCAAGAAAATTCTAGCAGTCTTTTGTGTAAAAGAGGGATTATTGTTAAGTTTGACATCTGAAAAATAGCAATTGGCTTGTGATTAAAATACCTCTTCACAGATACTATGGGTCTAAATGGAGGATCCTGATTGTTTTCATATATTTCAGGGACACCAAACAAAGTTCTTATTGTATGATGCTAAACAACTAAAAAGTTGTACTTGTTTGAATCACAGGAGACAGAATGCAAAAAGTCTAGCTGGACTAAGCCAATATGTTTACAAGGCAGATTTATACTCATTTTCTTAATTTGACTTTATTTGTCTTCAACTATGGCAATATATATTCTTTACAGTGGATCAAATCCATAAATATCAACCTCTGTCTCCATATGCCATCATGTTTTCTTGAGAAGTCAAAACAACAATCCATGCTTGCCTGGTGGTTTGGACAGCTCTGAACTTTTGTTCAGATGTTTTCAGTGGCAGATAGCGCAGAGTGGGTTGAAGATGCTATGCTTCCTAAATGTACAGTTAAGTACAGTTTACATTTATATTTATAAGGAAGCACAAGATTACATTAATTTACCATATAATTCAAGTCCAGTTTTATTTTATGAAGTTTGAGGTCTCTTAACATCTGTGTTATGCTCATGCTCTTAGAAGGAACAAGAGAAAATCCTTTTTGAAGAAGGCAGAACTACTCACCAGGAGAAGAAATTAAATGAAATGAAATACTTTGTCCAGGGTTTTGTGGTTAGTTATGCCATGTTTTATTGTCTGTCTACCTTTCCCTCAGCCTATATAATCTAGCACGCCCTGTGGTTGGATCACCTGTAGTTGCTCCTGTAATATAATTTGTAGAAATTGTCTGATTTCTCCCTCCACTGTCTTTAAAACTGAAATTGGTCCATATAAAGTTTTCTTTTTGCCAATTTTGCCATTCTGTGGATTCACACATGGGCTTATTAGGTTTTTCTCTCCAAATAAAAAGATTATTGGTATGCACTAAAGGTAGGTCTTCTCTCAATGCTCCATGCTGGTAGCATATGCCTGTCTGACCATGGTGGAGTCCCCTGAAGTCTTGCAAGCTAAACCATTTTTATATTCTTTTAATCTCCTCCTGGTATCTTACAAGCTAATATATCTTCATACACTTTTTGTCTTATTTTTCCATTTCTTCTGCTGCAAGGTACATTTAAAGCCCTTTACATGATATAAGCTGTCTGCATAACTCACAATACAGGTCTTTAATAGCTTAACAACTCATTTTCACACTTCATTTCTGTCATTTTCTTATCCCTGTACTTGTCAGGTCAAATTCATCCTGATCAATATAATAACTACATGCTGTTATTCCTCTGGGGAGCTTAACATGTCTCAAACCCCAGGATACTGTTGTCTTCTTAATGCATTCTCGAAAAAGCAAGTTGTTCAATAACAAAGATCAGAATTCATGTAATATTTTATCTTAAGACTTAGTAGCACTGTCTTAAGATGTTTTAGTAATTATGAATATGATGAAAATGTTTAACAGTTTAATAAATAGTTTTAGTCAGATAGAGTTTTTGGAGGGGCTATTTTTTTTTCGGTCTCATTTTGACTTTGGGCACATTTTGTATATATTATAGCCTATAACATCCCTTTATGTTTGTGTCAATTAACATATCCTGTTTTTCTCTTGTGTTCTGCCTGATGTAGTAGATTGCTTAAACCGTCTATGGAAAATGTATTAGCTTCTGACATTTTGTACAGAACTTTCTCTTAGCTGGACACTGCCTTCACTGGGTTATTATACCACACCTTTCGGCCACCTAACCTGGGCCAAAACACTAAAGGCAGAGGTGTGTCCATATTCATTAATGATATCCACACCTCCAGGCTAGTTGCTCAGCATAATGCATCCAAGATTATCCAAGTGCAACTAACTCTGGGCAAGACCACAATCCAAATTGTAGCTTGCTACAGATCCCCCACCATGCCCCAGGATTCCCACTCCTCATTTCTTGATACACTGGAAAATATTAGGGTGCAACCTAACACCATAATAATGGGTGATTTCAACTACCCCACCATTAACTGGGAAAACTACTCATGTACCAACTCTTTTGCTCAATGTTTTCTGGAATTCATAAATTCCAATGCTTTGGATCAACTTATCCACACCCCCACCAGTGGCAGCAATATCCAAGACCTGGTCATTACCAACATGGGAAACTAGTGTTCCACACCAGAGGTCAATAAATCATTGGTCAGATCCAACCACAAGCTAATCACCGTAGACATCCACATCCCACCCCCACCCGCCATTAAGGAAACCACCATAAAAAATTTCTCCAAAGCCAACTTCATGCTTCTTAAGACAGAAATGGCAAACTTCACAACATCCATGCAGACAGACAATAGAGGTACAACTGCTGAATCCTACACAAATGCACTTTATAGGCACTTACACGAGTGCATGGATCGTGCTATCCCTAACAGAACCAAGATGCTATCCCCCCAAAAAAGGCAACCAATCTGATGGTCCCCTGCCATAAACAAACTCTACAACAGAAGGAAGAAACTACTGCAAAAAAAAAGGTAAAATTCCATGACTCGAGGAACTCCCTGGTCAGCCTGAGGAAAAAGCTGAGATCCCTCATAAAATCCTCCAAAGCTATTTACGAAAACAAAATCACCACTGTTTCTAAAGACAACCACAAAGCATTCAGTGGCAACACTCAGATCTGCTCTGAGTTACAGCACAACGGCACTAAATATACAGAACCAACTGATATTGCCAACATCCAGGCAGATAGGTTCAGTGCTAACTTTACCCCCTGTCACCCCCTAAAGGGCCCATCTCTATACCGGAAGAATACAAAGTTCCTGTAATCATGGCTGCACAGGTAAAAAACACACTCTCCAAAGCCAAGAACACAGCATCCATGGGACCTAACAACATCCCAGGCTGCGTTCTACATAAACTACAGAATGAACTGGCACCCCATCTAAGTACCATGTAGCCTCACCTCATGCTTTGTACATACTGAATGGCGCAAAGTGATGGTCATCCCATTTCACAAAGGGGGATCCACCACGGACCCTACGAATTACCGCCCCATTAGCCTGATGAGCCTGGTCTGCAAGGCCGTGGAATTTATCATCATGGAACTAATAAACAAAGACATTGGTAATCTCCAAACTCTGGAGCCCACCCAGTGCAAGTTTATAAAAGGCAGATCGTGTCTTCTAAACCTGACAGACTTCTTTGAAGTAGTCACCAAAGCTGTAGATGAGGGTAAGGTGGTTCACACAGCCTATCTAGATCCCGCCAAGGCTTTCAACACCATCCACCACTCTGGAATTATAGATAAACTCACTAAACTAGGTATAAATCCCTATGTTATAAGATAGGTTGCCAAATGGCTCACTGACAGAACCCACAATGTGAAAGTAGCAAACTCCAAATCCAACTTCAGACCAATAACAAGTGAAGTATCACAGGGTTCAGTCCTGGGTCCTCTCCAGTTTGGTATCTATTTCTCTGAAATACAGGCTAACACAGAAGGTCTTTGGCTAACAAAGTTTGCAGATGACTGCAAACTAGGAGCCATAATCAAAACTCCTAACAATGTGGACATCCTACAAAAGGGCCTCACTGAGACAGATGCCTGGTGTCAAAGTCGTGGCCTCAAGCTCAATGCCAAAAAGTGCATTGTCATCCCTTTTGGTAAAAACTATGTACCCATGAACTACCACATAAGCAGTAGTCTACTTAACACCAAAAGTGTGATAAAAGACCTTGGGACACAGGTGAACAATAGTCTCTCCTTTGATAATCACATCGCCACAGTAATCAGGAAATCTTTCTACGTGGCACACCTCATTACAAAATGTTTGTCATCCAGGAAAAAAGAGGTCATTGTTTCCCCTCTACTCATCACTCATTAGACCCATTATAGAGTACAATGCCCCTTTTGGTATGTACCTCACAAGCCATCTACAATGACTAGAATGGCCGCAGAAATACCTCACAAAGAGGATTACTGGCCTCAAACCGATGCCCTACGCAGACTGTCTCAAAAAACTCCAGCTTTACTCCGTTGCATATCGCCTACTCAGAGGTGATCTCTGCCTAACATACAAAGCTATGTCAAACCCAGAGCTGTTGGACATACTCCACTTAAAGAAATCCCAATCCCTCTGAGCTACACGCTCTAGGGACCTAAACCTTGTCACCACAATAAACAGAACATGCTGGAGGGATAGATTCTTGTCCCAGAGACTTCCCATACTCTAGAACAAACGACCTATCTATATCATTAGCACTCTTCAAGAAAAATCTTGATGATTGGATGGGAGATAGGAAATTCACCACAGGGATCACTTCTGTGGCTCTGCCCGACAGGGGCACAGGTCAATAATTTTCTTGGGTTGCAAAAGCCAGGGTAGGGTACCATTTTGGCTAGGCTTATATAGGCCCTAGGGCCAATAGCCTAGTACCTACCTATGAACCTATGAACAGTCTTAATGGATTGACCTATAACTTTAGTTCATCTGTATCATCCACTTGTAAGACTGAAAAGTGCTTATTTTTCTTTTGCTCATTTTTTTTTTATTTTTTTTTATTGTTTGACAAATTCTACAACTTTCTAATGTATTTACTATTTCTGGACTAATACGCATCTATCATTTGTGTCCATGTTATTGTTTTGATGATCTTGAGAGATGCTGAACTCAGTTTATACAATGGATTTTCCCCAAGTTTCCTCAATCATTCCTAAGTAATTTGTATTTTAACTCATTATGCACTCATTGACTTGTTAGTACCATATGTTTATGTAATATGTGTATGATTTTTATGCTCATTATATAATGAACTACATAGCTTTCCAATATTTCAAATAAAATTTTTCATAAACTGAAAATACTTCCAAAACCCTTTCCTACAAGTCTTTGGATATGCTGCTTGCATATATCATAGCCTCAGACATTTGCTTGAAGTTAATTCTACTCCATATGTTGTAGAGTTGCTTTTAATTGTTCATCATTAATTATGTTTAGTGCAGTTTCATAAATGATGACTCCTGATACCTGACATTTTCTCTTACTGGAAGCCACCTGCATTTACCTTCACTTTGGTTCGTGCAATGTATTGTGTATCACATCAGTTTTCTTGGTTTGTTTTGTAAACATACTATTTGAAATAAACTGCTTTAATCTTTTTGTAGCACTTACTTAAGTCAAATTTTATGGCTGCAGGCTTTAGGAGCAAACTAGCATCTTTTTGTGTTGGCATTTTCTTTCCATCATGTCCAAGGATTTACTGTCTTGGTTCTTGACAATATTTTTCTAATGTGCAACATTGCATACATACATATATAAACATAAACATAAAATATATAGAAAATGCATTAGGAGAGCACAACTTTCACAGGTAATATTTTTCTCATCTAGAATAATATTAGCGAGGTTATAGTGAAACTTAAAACAATTCATCCCCACTGTATATGACAGAGCACAGAACTGTGCAATTACATGCTGCAAAAGAAAAAGCAAGACAGGAACAGGACACCAAACCATTTTACAGAAGGTTCTAAATTCAGAGCTTTCCACAATATACCACCAAAGAAAACTGTATATTAATTAATCTATTTCACATACACTTTACTTTCAGTTTTGTGACACCAATGCTGTTGTCTTGTCAGGTCTATATTACATGACTGAATGTTTAGTTAATTGGATAACTAAACGTCGATCACTAAAAGTCGAAGACCCAAAACCGCGAACGGCAGTTTCCACTCAGGGAAACAAGTCATTTGGCCATTATGTGGATTTTGCCCTGTTTTCAATTTTCAATGTGAAGTGATCTCAGAGTTGGTATATTTAGTTACGGGGGGGGGGGGGAGAGAACAGGCCCTGACTTCGTTTGTGTGTATTGTTTTTTTATTTTTTATGTAGGAACAACGGCATTGTTTCCCTGTGCGAAAACTGATGTTCACGGTTTTGGGTCTTTGACATTTAGTGATCAATGTTTAGTTATTCGATTAACTAAAAGTTAGATTGTGTAATATAGACCCGTCTTGTCTGCTAAAATAATTAGCCTTGCCACTGTTCTGTTACTTAATGAAGAAACTGGACATTCAGGAGTTACAAAGAGAAACCTTATTATGGATTGGCTCACTGCATTGGCTCTGGTGAGACTTTTACAGCATCAGATTATTGTTTGGAGAGTTTGGAGAGTTTGGTTATCAGAATCAACATTTCATTAATAATTCATTAATAATTAACCAGTAAACCACCACCACCACCACTTATATCTACTAAGTTCAAGACTTATGCACTTTGAAGTTAATAAAAGAACTATCCCCCTGCACAATGAGCAGAAGCTGACAGTTAATATTATAAAACAGAGTTTCATACATAAAATGGTGCTAAAATGGGATTTGGTAAATACTTTTAAAAAGCATGAGTTGCTAAAATGCCAGACTTCATATATTATTTTTATGCTTCCTAATTATTATCCTATATACTGAATCACATTGCAGTAAAATGTAGAATAGCTTCGGCTTTACTGGACCATTATTATATAATAGATTGATATTTAAAACCAATTTGTATTAAAACAAGGGGATACACAAATGTACTTTAGCCAGGATTCAGTTAACAAGGGAAGGCAAGCTTTTCCCCTAAGTGGCTGCCTACTGTTTTTGAAATTATGAATTTCTAAAGCAGGACTCTAGTTTTATAAGTGGTACTCCTTTTCAGACCGATACAGTTATAACAGACCTGGATAATTATCTGGACAACTTTCTCTTATTAAAACATCATAGATTCTACCACAGTCAAGATATCCTTCTACCTGGCACAGTTAATGCCCAAGGGAATTTCTTCAAGATCTAAAGAAATCATTCTACTACTGTACTCTTCTATTATCAGACCCACTGAAATGCCCCCTTGGGTAAGTACAAATCCAAGTGTACGGCTCAACTGGAAAGGCCACAAATTCTTTAAGCACGAAAATTAATGGTCTTAAATCCTTCAAATGTCCTCATCAATTTATTTTTATTTTATTTTTTTATTTTACATTTGTTGACCGGGCTAGTCTAACTGGATATATGTCCATTTTCAGTAGAGGCCCAGGGAGAAAAGCTCCAACTAGTGAAAGAACCTGTCTATAGATATACAAAAATTTAGATACAGGTAAAATTCATACAAAAAATACTAAAAAAAAATTTTTCAAAGTGATCACACATTTACAAGTACGTGGAAACAAAAATGCAAATTACTGGACTTGAATTAGTGCAGTTATTGAGGAGGTTACTAATAAATTGTTGAGTAAGGATAATAAATAGAACGTAAAATAAGAAAGGAAGATGTAAAGGAAGAAAAATAGAGGGTGGATGAGTACTTGTTAGAGTAGTAAGACAAGTTACAATTTTAAGAATAAAGTAGTAGATAGGATTATGATAGAGGGGTAGAGTTGTAGTTGTTAAGTTGGGATTATTACAGAGAAATGTAGGATATGATGAGTCAAGTAATTAGAGCAATGTTGGTCAATCGGGTTTAGTACAAGTGCACATCCAGTGTGAATAGAGGAAGGACTTGAGTTTAATTTTAAACTGAGAGATAAAGGGAAGTGAGGAAAGGTCAGAGGGAAGTAGGTTCCAGGTTTTTCCAACTGTGTTAGCAAATAGAGAGTCACCAGCTCTATTGTTTGATTTATTTATTTTTACAAGAACTTTTTGGGAAGATCTTAGGGATTTTAGGTTGTAGTAGGGGTGCATAAGGATAGAAAGCATGGGTGTCTTGGTAGGTTGGTAAAGTATTTTGTGGGCGATGGTCAGTTGGTTCAGTTTGAGCTGCTGCTGTAATTCAAGCCAACCTAGAAGCTTTAGAATGATACAGTGGTGCGTTCTGAAGGGTTTCTCTGTGGCAAACCTGGCTATGCTATTGTAGGAGTTTTCTAGTTTTTGAAGGTTGTTCTTTGACAGATTTGTATAAATAGGTGAGGCATAGAGAAGGGTAGAGATTAGATGGGAGTGGGCAATATTTTTCTGGTTGTAGGAGTGAGGAAAGGCTTGATCCTATAAAGAGAACCTATTTTTTTATTAATAGTTTTCAAAGTATTATTGATATGAGTGTCAAAGGTAAGGTTATTGTCAATGGTGATACCTAGCAGTTTGGTAGTAGGTTCTTGGGATATGAGAGTACCATTGTTGGATGTTAGAGTGAAGTCAATAGAGGGAGATTTGCTGGTAGGTGTAAAAAGGAGAAGTTTAGTTTTTTTAGGATTTAATAGAAGACAGCGATTTGAGAACCAAATTTCGACAGAATTAAATACCTCTTGCGTAAGGGAGTGGAGTCTGGATAAGGATGTGGCTGAGCAGATAAGAGTAGAGTCATCAGCGTACTGTATACATATGGCTTGGGGAGTAACTAGGTGAAGGTCATTGATGAATATAGAAAACAGGAGAGGGCCCAGTATGGATCCCTGAGGGACATCAAGATTAACTGGTAGGTGGGTAGAAAGAATGGAGTTCCAGAGCACTGCTTGATGTCTGTTATTTAAGTAGGACTGGAACCATTTTATGGCCAGTGTATAAAGTGACAGAGATTTAAAAATGTGTAAAAGTATGTTGTGATGTACCATGTCAAAAGCCTTAGACAGGTCAATGAAGAGTGCAGAGGAAAGCATGTTAAGGTTCCGTTTTTAGTTGATGGTGTCTGTAAAGGAAAGGAGGGCTGTAGTTGTGCTATGGGAAGGTCTGAAACCATGTTGGGAGTTTGAAAGTAGGTTATTCAGGAGGAGGTGGTCTAATAATTGCCTATGGATACATCTTTCCATTATCTTAGATAAAGGAGAAAGTATGGCAATAGGACGATAGTTGGAGAGTTCAGTGGAATCGCCGCCTTTATGAAGGGGAATAATATAGGAGACTTTCCAAAGTTTGGGGATGTATCCTTCAGTAATGGTTCTACTGATGAGGATGGATATGGGGTAGGCAATAGATTTAGCAGCTAACTGTAAGTATTTGGTGGGTAGTTGATCAGCAGAAGGTGTGCATGGTTTTAATTTTTGGATGAGGGTGAGAATAAATGCTGTTGGGACAGGTTGGAAGGAAAATGGAGGAGGTGGGTTAGAGTCAGAATTGGATACAGCTACAATTAGGGAGAAAGCTGACTGGCAAGAGTTTGAATAGCTTTTGTGAAAAGGGTATTAAAGGCATCAGCAGTCTGTTTAGGGTTATCTTTGTCAGTGCCTTGTGGGTTAGGTGTGATAGATTGGCCAGGATGTAATAGTTGATTGATACTAGCCCAGAACTTTTTTGGATTATTATGGTGGGTCTGCTGAGATTGAAGGAAATAGTTTTTTTTATCGGACAGTATAGCTTTTTTTGTCTCATTTCTCAGTTGTTTGTAGTATTGGTGATCTATATGGTTTTTAGCTAAAAGCAACTTTTTCCAGTATTTATTTCTGAGATGGATTTTTTGCTTAGTTTCTTTAGAAAGACAAGGAGCAGATTTGGTTCTTATTCTGATAGAGCGGGCAGGGGCATGGTGGTTGAGTATGGCAAGGAAGTTAGCATTAAAGTAGTCAACTGCTTCATCAAGAGAAAGGTGTTTTAAGGGGGACCAATTACATGTTCTAAGTTCAAGTAGGAATAGATCCAAGTTAAAGTTTTTCTTGGTTCTGATTGTCCTAAATGTGGGTTGAGTAGGAGGATTGGTTTTGAGTCTGATGATGTAAGTTAGAGAGTGATTGCTTATTTTGTCTGGGAGGGTACCAGAGTTGTAGGTTTGGGGCTGATTATTAATGAGAATCCAATCTAAGGTACTTTCTTTCTTATTAGACTTGTTTATTCTAGTAGGGGAGTTAATAGTTTGTGTAAACCCAGAGAGGTTAATATGACTAGTAGGAAAGTTGTTGTTGCAACAATTCCAGTCAATGTTGAAATTGCCAAGGACTATGGTTTCTTGGGGAAGGCTGTGAGATAACCAACAGAGGATGTCTTCAATAGTAGAGATGTTGTTACCTGGAGGAACATAGATACAAATAATATAGATAGATTTGACTGAGTTTATCTGAAGTTTGGAAATGAATATCTCAGCATTGGATTCCTGAGGAGGTTTTTGGTTGAGTATAGTTAATTCCAAATCAGATTTGTAAAGAACTGCTACTCCGCCACCTTTCCTAGTTACGCGGCCTAGACGTAATATGTTATAACCAGGTGGGGTAATTTCATTATCTTTGGTTGAAGATTTTAACCAAGTTTCAGTAAGACAAAATATATCAAATGAGTATAGTTCCAAGAAAGCATGGATTTGTGTAATTTTATTATTAATGCTACGTGTATTGAGGTGAGCTATTAAGAGTGAGTTGGGTGTTTTTTTGAGTAGGGGGGTGGTAGGGATGATTGGGTAGTTAAGCTGAGTGGTAGTGGAGGTGGTTGAGCCAGGGTTTGGGTGAATATCACCATCCTTTAGGGAGAGGAGGAGTGTTAGATAACTAGAAGTAGTATATTTACTGAGAAGAAATGGATATCTTTTGGTAGAAGGGAAGTTATATCTAATGTGGGCTGTTCTATGGTATTTTGGTAGTAGATAGCTGGGTATGGAAGTAATGTTGAAGTGGTTAGTATCAAAGGATGTAGCAGCACATGTGGATTGTTTAGTAGGGAAGAGAAAGTGTGAATATCCTGGTAGTTCATAGGAGGTAAGTAGGTATGCTAAAGTTAATGGTGGTAGAAAAGAGAGTAAGAGTAACTTCTGTAAGTGGCCTAGGGAGGAGGGTGTATTTATTGGCATGGTAGATATGGGTAATAACTATAGGTGAAGAGATAGAGTAGGTGTGGTAGTGAAAGTGAATAGAGAGTGATTTGAAAGGAATAGGAAGTGGTGGAAGAAAAAATGGCGAGAAAAGAAGATGATTGATTAATGGAGGTGTGATTGTAGTTGGTGGAATGTAGAAGGGGTGTGGTTTGTTAGGAATATGTGTAGGACCTGTGGGGGTGGGTGAGATTTGGGGGTAGTGTAGGGGAGCAGAGTGAGCCCGCAGGGCGAACAGAGCGGGTTAGAGCAAGTAAAAGAAGAGATCCAGAAACAATCAGAAAGCTGCAGATTATTGTGGGGCACTAGTTAATTCTAGGTAAGAGGGAAGTTCTTTTGCAATAGGTGGGCTACAGCGGAGAGTTGAGTGGGGAGAGAGAATATAGGAAACAGAGGTGGTAGTAGCAAGTAAGGGGAGGAAAAAGGATGAGCAGAGAAGGTAATAAGGGATAGAAATACTAGAGAAGAGAGAGGGAATATAGGAAACAGAGGTGGTAGTAGCAAGTAAGGGGAGGAAAAAGGATGAGCAGAGAAGGTAATAAGCGGTAGAAATACTAGAGAAGAGAGAGGGAATATAGGAAACAGAGGTGGTAGAAGCAAGTAAGGGGAGGAAAAAG
The DNA here is from genome assembly GCF_019279795.1 of Protopterus annectens. NCBI lineage: Eukaryota > Metazoa > Chordata > Ceratodontiformes > Protopteridae > Protopterus > Protopterus annectens. The sequence goes on along the minus strand of NC_056729.1, from coordinate 1,999,278,908 downwards.
GATGAGCTGAGAAGGTAATAAGGGGTAGAAATACTAGAGAAGAGAGAGGGAATATAGGAAACAGAGGTGGTAGTAGCAAGTAACAGGAGGAAAAAGGATGAGCAGAGAAGGTAATAAGGGGTAGAAATACTAGAGAAGAGAGAGGGAATATAGGAAACAGAGGTGGTAGTAGCAAGTAAGGAGAGGAAAAAGGATGAGGAGAGAAGGTAATAAGGGGTAGAAATACTAGAGAAGAGAGAGGGAATATAGGCAACAGAGGTGGTAGTAGCAAGTAAGGGGAGAAAAAGGATGAGCAGAGAAGGTAATAAGGGGTAGAAATACTAGAGAAGAGAGAGGGAATATAGGAAACAGAGGTGGTAGTAGCAAGTAAGGGGAGGAAAAAGGATGAGCAGAGAAGGTAATAAGGGGTAGAAATACTAGAGAAGAGAGAGGGAATATAGGAAACAGAGGTGGTAGTAGCATGTAAGGAGAGGAAAAAGGATGAGCAGAGAAGGTAATAAGGGGTAGAAATACTAGAGAAGAGAGAGGGAATATAGGAAACAGAGGTGGTAGTAGCAAGTAAGGGGAGAAAAAAGGATGAGCAGAGAAGGTAATAAGCGGTAGAATACTAGAGAAGAGAGAGGGAATATAGGAAACAGAGGTGGTAGTAGCAAGTAAGGAGAGGAAAAAGGATGAGCAGAGAAGGTAATAAGCGGTAGAATACTAGAGAAGAGAGAAGGGGTATAACACAGGCCAATATGAGGAGCCACCTAGTGGACAACAGCTAGATCACAACAAGCTGACAAGTGGACAAAAGACAAGAAAATATATCCCAAGTCGTAATGTCAAGGGAGCGTAGGGTTTATAGTTGGAGGGCGAGGTGGGACTCGCTGCTGGGAACCGGGTTCAGGAGTGAGACTTTAAACAAATAGTACCTGGTTTGCTTTAATGATAACGAACAATTCAGTGCACAGTTTGCACAGGGGAATAAACTTACTTTCTTTACTCCTTTGCAGGGTAGGACTTAAGCACAGGACACAAGTTTCTTTGGGGATGCAGGTTAGATGGTAGGATTTTGGATGGGCATCCTTATTAACCAGGCAGATAGGTTCTTAAGTTCTGAATGCAGGGAGGAGGATGGCAGTTTCTTTACTCCTTTGCAGGGTAGGACTTAAGCACAGGACACAAGTTTCTTTGGGGATGCAGGTTAGATGGTAGGATTTTGGATGGGCATCCTTATTAACCAGGCAGATAGGTTCTTAAGTTCTGAATGCAGGGAGGAGGATGACAGTTTCTTTACTCCTTTGCAGGGTAGGACTTAAGCACAGCACACAAGTTTCTTTGGGGATGCAGGTTAGATGGTAGGACTTTGGATGGGCATCCTTATTAACCAGGCAGATAGGTTCTTAAGTTCTGAATGCAGGGAGGAGGACGACAGCTGTTTTGCTTTAATGATAACGAACAATTCAGTACACAGTTTGCACAGGGGAACAAACATACTTTCTTTACTCCTTTGCAGGGTAGGACTTAAGCACAGGACACAAGTTTCTTTGGGGATGCAGGTTAGATGGTAGGACTTTGGATGGGCGTCCTTATTAACCAGGCAAATAGGTTCTTAAGTTCTGAATGCAGGGAGGAGGATGACAGCTGGTTTGCTTTAATGATAACGAACAATTCAGTACACAGTTTGCACAGGGGAACAAACGTACTTTCTTTGCTCCTTTGCAGGGTAGGACTTAAGCACAGCACACAAGTTTCTTTGGGGATGCAGGTTAGATGGTAGGACTTTGGATGGGCATCCTTATTAACCAGGCAGATAGGTTTTTAAGTTCTGAATGCAGGGAGGAGGATGACAGAGTATAATGACTCGCTGGGACCAGGGACACGCAACAGCCAGGGCAAGATGCGAGATACTAAAGATTAAAATGATTCTCCTTATACTTAGTAGTCTACAAGCTGCCCCAAAGTGACCTCTGTAATGCATTTGGAGCCATGAAAGATCCAGTCTTATTTGACCACTTATTCCTACAGAAAACCAGAAGTGCTACAAACACCTATACCACGGAGCTAAATCTACACCAATAAACAAAGAAGATTCACTAGGGGAATAGGTTTCTAACTCAATATATTTCCTGACCCTGGAGTAATTTGCCACAACCGGTCAAACAACATACTAATTTGGCTACCTTTAAGGCTAGTCTTGATGAGTGGATGGGTTAACACAAATTTACACCAGGTTATCATGTACAGCCCATCTTAGTTTGAAAGGTGACCAGTATTAAGTGCTTTAAAGAGTAGCAAGAGCCTTAAGGTGTGTTACCTTAAAGATGTATATGGCTAGGTATCTTATAGCACATTTGTTACGTTGCATAGTACTGTTCCTGTTCTCCTTTACGTTACAGCACGTGAGAAAGGAGTTGACTTTTTTGTTCTTTCAGTTTGGCTATTATTTATTTATTTGTCTATGTGTGTGATTGTGTGTGTGCATTTATTTTACTCTTCTAAATTGACTTCAGGAAGGCATACTGTTTGAAAACAGAGTTTTAAGCAACTGAGAAAGGAGTAGCAGTCCTTACACACTAAATATGAATCTGCTTATTATTATTATCAAAGATGCTGCACCGTCTGACTTCCCTTCCTATTTCTGAAAATAATAACAAAAATATGTTATGGGTTAGAGATGGTGGAATTGAGAGCTGGCCTGATCCTTACCTTGAAATATACCATAGTCATCGATTCAATTTTTAAATGCATCACATCAATTAAATTATAGGTTTATAGGTAAGTACTAAGCTAGCTGCCCTTGTTGACCATTTTAAGCCTAGCCAAATTCCCTCAAAGGTGCAAATCAAACCTTATACCTTGTGTCTGTGAGGTAAGCACCTTAACCGTTATCTATCATTGCTGTTTTTTTCTTAGTAGAAAGTACAAATGAGGAACCAATATGTATATGTACAGCCATATTAATAGTTGTATAGTGTAAGCTGTGCCCACTTGTATTAAGAATAAGACAAACTAAAAAAACAAGTCACCATGGTGGAATCACTATATCAATCAGTTGCACAACAAAAGAAAAAAATCTTGACCAAGTGTAGGAGCAACACAGCCATATATACTAAAAATCCTTTAACCAATCTAAACAGGCAGCTAAGACTAAATTTGAAGAGAAAATAGCTTCTCAGGCAAAGGGCCAACCACAAAGCTTTCTACAGCTATCTCTGTAAACTCAGAGGAACTACTCAAGAATGCACAGAACTTATGGTAAAAGGAATCACCCATACTGAACTGGAGGCCATTGCCAACCTTTTGGTTTTGAAGTTCAGCTCAAATTTCTCCCCTCAATGCCCCCTGGTAGTGCAAAGGAAATTGCATACCACAATCCCCCCAACCATTACTAGGGAACAGGTCATTAATGTACTTAAGGTCAAAAATACTGTATTGATAGGACCAATAACATCCCAGGATGTTTTCTAAATAGCATGAAACATGACCTCTCTGGTCCACTTGAATCACTTTTCAGCCTATAGTCATTCCCCTGCACAAAGGAGGTCCAACCATTGATCTGGATAACTACACACCCATAAGTCTTACTAGTCTCATGTGTAAGGCCATGGAAAGAATCATCATGGACATAATAACCAAGGGCATAGTTAACCTGCAAATGCTGGACCCATCACATTTCAGCTTTGTTAAAGGATGGTCATGCCTATTAAATCTGTTCGACTTCTTTGAGAGGGGCACCACAGCAATGGATGAGGGCAAGACTACGCACACAGCTTATCTCGACCTGACCAAGGCTTTTGATGCAATACCCCACTTTGGCATTATAGGCAAGCTCACTAATTTAGGCAAAACTCTTTAATCATCCACTGGATAGACAACTGACTCACTAATAGGAGATAGGGGGTCAAAATAGATGAGGCCACCTCCAACAAGATGTCAACCTGCTTAATTTTGCACTAGTGGAGTTCCCCAGGGCTCGGTGCTGGGCCCGCTCTCCTTTTTGGCATCTATTTCTCTGAAATGGAAGCAAACGCTGATGTTTATGGCTGACTAAGTTTGCAGATGATTGCAAGCTGGAGGTTTTCATCCACTCCCCTACAGACACTAGCATTCTTCAAGAAGGTCTATCTCTAACTAACAAGTGGTGCTAGAGCTGTAGTCTTAAGCTCAATGGTACAAAATGCATAATTGTATCATTTGGGAAGTCAACCATCCCAGCTAATTACCATGTTGATAATATGCCCCTACAAGTCAACCCAGAGGTCAGGAATCTGGGTACACATGTAGACAATAGCATTACCTTTGACCACCATGTGGCCACAGAACTGAGGAATTCCTTTTATATCGTGCAACTTATTAGTAAGAGAATGGCATCTAGTTCCAAAGAGGTCATTATCCCACTGGTACTCTGTCCTAATTAGACCAGTTATAGAGTACAGTGCTCCTTTTGGTATGTACCTGACCATGCGTATGCAAGAACTAGAGTGACCTCAGAGGTTCTTTACAAAAAGAATACAATGCGTAACAAACCTGCTTTATGTAGGGCATCTTAAAGCCCTTTCCTTCTTCTCAGTCTCCTATAGATTGCTGAGGGGTGATCTATGCCTGGCTTAAAAGGCATCTGAAAAGCATCTTCAAACCCCGCACTTTTGAATCTCATATATATTTCTAAGTCAAAGAGTACCAGAAATACAAGGTCTAGGGACTTGAATTTTGTCTGTGACTTAAACAGAACATGCTGGAGCCATGTCCCTTAAGGACTGAGGTAGTTTATAAATGCTTGGCCCTCAATATCCTATTTGGATAGAGGACATCATTATTCTTTAGGGAAAACTTGGCTAGGTTTAGAAAGGCTTCCTGGGTCATTAGCCTAGTATCAATCTATGAATCTAAGATAGGATGGCAACATGTGCAAAGATTGGACTAATGTGGTATTATCCGGAAACGGGGATGAATCAATTGAAAATATGAAGCAATAAAAGTAAGGGATCAGAAATGTCATAGGTTCATAGGTTCATAGGTAGGTACTAGGCTATTGGCCCTAGGGCCTATATAAGCCTAGACAAAGGTACCCTGGCTTTTGCCACCCAAGAAACTAGATGGCATAGTGAGGAAGTTTAACTTATTGTTGAATTTTGTTGTTGTATTTTCTTTCAAATGTCCATTATCCACTCATCAGAGTGCTTTGTTTTTATGAGTCATCGAAGCTGACTCATTCTTAACTCAGCCATGCTACCGATTTCAGATCAGTTTCTCCTTTTGCAATGACACGTTTTAAAATAAAATGTCTTATCATGTTATTTCTGTACTAATAAGATCATAGCAAACAAAATAAATGGATTCATGTACATTTGAATATATATACATACATAGATAGCTTTATTTGAATTTGTTGAACGGCACAAACATTGAAGTGCATAATGTCAACACCAAATTATCAAAATTATGCAGGTTGACACAATATTATGCATGCACTGAGCATCAATCTCAATGCATGCAAAAGCTGAAAAGCAAAAGAAAACATTTTTGTAGGGGAGCAAGCCCCACCAAACCCACCAAACCCACTGCTAGTTATACAGCAAAACTCCAAGATCACATAATTCTTGTGGGAAGGACAAATTCATCAAATTCTGTTGACTAAACACATGCTGACCAAAGCACCATTCAACAAAAGTAGCAGAATGCATATACACACACACACACACACGCACACACATACACACACACACACACACACACACACACACACATATATATATATATATATATATATATATATATATATATATATATATATATATATATATATACATATATATATATATATAGATATAAAGAGAGAGAGATAGATACAGATATATATCGTCATCATCATCTTTCGGCTTTTCCCGTTAGGGGTCGCCACAATGGATCATCTCTTTCCATTTCTTCCTATCCTCTGCATCTTGCTCTGTCACACCAACAGCCTGCATGTCCTCTCTCACCACATCCATAAACCTTATGTTAGGCCTTCCGCTTTTCCTCTTACCTGGCAGCTCCATCCTTAGCATCTTTTTCCCAATATACCCATCATCCCTCCTCAGCACATGTCCAAACCAACGAAATCTCGTCTCCCTTGCTTTGTCTCCAAACTGTCCAACATGAGCTGACCCTCTAATATACTAATTCCTAATCCTATCCATCCTAGTCACACCAAGTGCAAATCTTAACATCTTTAACTCTGCCACATCCAGCTCTGACTCCTGCCTTTTTGTCAATGCCACTGTCTCCAACCTATATAACATAGCTGGTCTCACTACTGTCTTGTAGACCTTCCCTTTCACTCTTACTGGTACCCGTCTGTCACAAATCACTCCTGACACTCTTCTCCACCCATTCCACCCTGCCTGTACTCTCTTCTTCACCTCTCTTCCACATTCACCATTACTCTGAACTGTTGATCCCAAGTACTTAAACTCGTCCACCTTTACCAACTCTACACCCTGCATCCTCACCATTCCTCTACCCTCCCTCTCATTTACAGACATATATTCTGTCTTAGCCCTGCTGACCTTCATTCCTCTGCTCTCTAGAGCATATCTCCACCTCTCCAGAGTCTCCTCAACCTGATTCCTACTTTCACTACAGATCACAATGTCATCTGCAAACATCATAGTCCACGGGGCCTCCTGTCTGATCTCATCTGTCAACCTGTCCATCACCACTGCAAATAAGAAAGGACTCAGAGCTGATCCTTGATGTAATCCCACCTCCAACTTAAATGGATCTGTCACTCCCACTGCAGTCCTCACCACTGTCACACTACCCTCATACATATCCTGTACCACTCTTACATACTTCTCTGCCACTCCCGACTTCCTCATACAATACCACAACTCTTCTCTAGGCACCCTGTCATATGCTTTCTCCAAGTCTACAAAGACACAATGCAACTCCTTCTGACCTTCTCTGTATTTCTCCAATAACACTCTCAGAGCAAACATCGCATCTGTAGTGCTCTTTCCTGGCATGAAACCATACTGCTGATCACTAATCATCAACTCCCTTCTTAACCTAGCTTCCACTACTCTCTCCCATAACTTCAAGCTGTGACTAATCAGTTTTATCCCTCTGTAGTTACTGCAGCTCTGCACATCACCCTTATTCTTAAAGATAGGTACCAACACACTTTTTCTCCACTCCTCAGGCATCCTCTGACTTTCCAAAATTTCATTAAACAATCTAGTTAAAAATTCCACTGCCATTTCTCCTAAGCACCTCCATGCTTCCATTGGGATGTCATCTGGGCCAACAGCCTTTCCATTCTTCATCCTCTTCATAGCTGTCCTTACTTCCTCCTTGCTAATCTGTTTCACTTCCTGATTCACTATCCCCACATCATCCAACCTTTTCTCTCTCTCATTCTCTTCATTCATCAGCCTCTCAAAATACTCTTTCCATCTACTCAGCACACTCTCCTCTCTTGTGAGTACCTTTCCCTCACTATCCTTTATCCCCCTTACTTGGCGCACATCTTTCCCAGCTCTGTCCCTCTGTCTAGCCAATTGGTACATGTCCTTTTCTCCCTCTTTAGTGTCCAATCTCTCATACAACTCTCCATACTCCTTATCCTTAGCTTTCGCCGCCTCTCTCTTTGCCATGTGCCTCATCTCTTTATACTCATGTCTACTTTCTTCATCTCTTTGACAATCCCACTTCTTCTTCGCCAGCCTCTTCCTCTGTATACTCTCCTGTACTTCCTCATTCCACCACCAGGTCTCCTTGTCCTCCTTCCTCTGTCCAGATGTCACACCAAGCACCTTTCTAGCATAGATATACACACATATATGAATTTCAAAATTTATTGCAGCTGAATTTACAGTTGTTACTGAAAAGTGAACTCATAAACTCATACTGATGACTTCTTTTAAGTAGTAATAATAAATGCACAATAAATACTTCCTGTCTGAAATGTGCATATATTGCTTTTGAATATTTTATTATTTATTTATTTATTTTACATTTGTTGACTGGGTTTGTCTAGCTGAGCTGATAGCCCTTTTTCGGGTCTATATCATAATGTCAAAAGCTGACAACTCCAAAGCACTAAACTTCGAACTTGAAAGTTCGAAGTCTAACAACATCGAAACGTAGAACGGAGATCGCCATAGAGTGTGGGAAGGGAAGATTTCCCTTTATTGCATTGTAGTGCGATTGCGGAATTGGTATATTTAAGTAGCAGGGGGTGTGGGGGAGCAGGGGGGGGCTTGCCCCCTGCATAGAGCATTTTTTTTGTTGTTGTTTTTGGGTGTTGAGTGTTTTTTTGTTTTGTTTTTTTTGACATTTGACATTGTCAGATTTCAAACTTTCAGGTTCAAAGTTTAGTGCTTTGAACTTGTCAGCTTTCGACAATCTGATATAGACCCCTCTTTTTCAGTGGAGGCCCGGGTAGAAAAGCTCCACAAATTACACTACAATTTTAAATGAAAATAGTAATTATAAACAAACCATTAACATTTTCAAGTTGGAACAATAAAAGCATAAAAGTTATTTTCAGTGTTAGAGCTCACATTTAACTTAAGATTTGTGCAGAAACAGAATGCAAAGTTTGTAAGTACAGCCAATGTAGTTACAGTTAGTGAAGATCATGCAGGCCAGGTATTATATCTGTAGAAATATTTCTAAGATTGAGTGGCAGGTAATTACCTGGATAAAATGACAAAGAGAGCGACACATAACTGAAGTAAGATCAATGAGGGCAGACAGTGATCTACATAACAGAGAAAGACAGTTTATGGAGGGTGAATACAGTGGCATGACCAGCAATTTTTTATGTAGTCTTTGGTGCCTGATTTAAATTCTTTGAGTTGTTTTACTGGTCTAATTTGCAAAAGGAGATTGTTCCAAGAAATGGTAGGGAAGTAGCTGTAGAGGTTTTGACCAATTTTGCTCTTGGGTTTATAGGTATGCTGTAGGTCTTGGTCTGAGCTTCGGAGAGTCCTAGAAGGAGTGTAGAAGGAGGTAAGAGAATATAAGTTGGGACAGAAAGATGGCTGGTACAAGATAGAGTAGATAATCTGAAGCTGTGAGAGGAGAAGCTGGTGGGGTAATTCTAGCCAGTTTAAGTGTTTTAAAGAGAGACAGTTATGAAATCTATAGCCTTGATTTGTGGCAAATCTGGCAACTTTGTTATAGGTAGTTTCTAGCTTAGTTTGGAGAGAGGTTTGGAGGTTGGTGAGGATCTGAGAGCACAGCAGACTTGGTGGGAGATAGGCATGGGACAGGGAGACTTTAGGTTTGTTGCATAGTAAATTTTTATTTCTGTATAAGAAGCCAAGTTTTTGATGAGTTTTCTTAATACAATTATTAACCTGACAATCAAATTTCAGTTGGTCATCTATCATTACCCCTAGAAGTTTTGTGTTAGGTTCAACTATGATAGGTGTTTTAGGTTCATAGGTTGGTACTAGACTATCTGCCCGAAGGCATTTATAAGCCTAGCCAGAATGTGTTGGCTTTTGCTGCCTCCATATTTAGAGAATGGATAGCAAAAGTGGATTTAAGGTGGTTTAGATTTTATGGTGGGAGATAGGCATGAGACAGGGAGATGTTAGGTTGGTTGCATAGGATATTTTTATTTCTGTATAAGAGGTCAAGTTTTTGATGAGTTTTCTTAATTACAATTATGAACATGCCAATCAAATTTCAATTGGTCATGTGTCATTACCCCTAGAAGTTTTGTGTTAGGTTCAACTATGATAGGTGTTTTATTTAGAGAATGAATAGCAAAAGTGGATTTGGATTTTTGGGAAGTAAAAGTAATATTTTGTTTTTTTAGGATTCAGAATTCGCTGATTGTTAGAGAGCCAGGTTTCAACAGATTATAAGTCAGTGAGGGTGCCTGCAATGGTGATGACCATAGAGTCATCTGCATATTGGATGAGGGATGACTGAGGGCAGGAGATACAGAGTAGATTAGTAAAGATATTGAAGAGTAGTGGACTAATTGGGGAACAGCCATTTTGATAGGGAGAGGAGGGGAAAGAGCAATGATCCATTTTACTGATTGTAGTCTATCTGTGAGGTAACTAGCAAACCAGGCAATGGTAGAGGTGAAGAAGTTAAGGAAGGTTAGAGAGTTTGTCCAGAATAAAGGAGTGAGACACTGTATCAAATGCTTTAACGAGTTCAAGGAATATGCATGACACTACTTTATTATTATCTCTGGTCAGAGAAATAGTGTTGATAAAGGATAGGAGGGCAGTAGTGGTGTTATGTTTTGGACAGAAGCCATGTTGTGTGGGGTAAGCAGATTGTTTTGAAGTAAGTGTTCCATGACTTGCTTGTGCACACATTTTTCTAATATTTTTGCGAGAGGTGACAGGATGGCTATGGGTCTGAAACTGGAGATTTCTATGTCGTTACCTCCGTTGTGTATAGGTAGAGTATATAATTATTTCCAGATAGAGGGAACTTTGGATTCAGAGACAGAATGGTTTATCAGTATAGCGACTGGGAGAGCTAGACAGTCTGCTGCTATCTGAAGGAAGTAAGGAGGTACATTATCAGCAGATGTAGAACAGAGTTTTAGTTTGTAAAGGAGAGATTTAATGTAGCTGGTAGGTATTGGTTTAAAGGAAAATATATTAGAATTCTGACTAGAGGAAGGGTCAGGTGGATTTGTAGAGGAGGCAGGACTTATCATCTTACTAATGGATTTGATGAAGTAGGAATTGAAGATAAAAGCTGTTTCTTGGGTTGTATTTGTTGGGCAGGGATTAGGAGATGAGAGGTTACCAGGATGTAGTATTTGAGCTATTGAGTGCCAGAATTTCTTGGGATTTGATCTTTATGAAGTAGGTGGGTCGTTATAGAAATCTTTTTTGTCTTTGTTAATATGTTTTTAGTAAGGTTTATTCTCACTTATTCTGTTCTTCCTCAGTCATACATATTAGAATGAACAATTCAAATAGTGTTATGTAACTGAAGGAAATTCATTATCTCAAGACAAAAGTAAACTGTATGTCATATTTGAGCATTCAGTGGAGGCAATGTTTATATGCCAAATATCTAACTTTACTTCCATAAGATTTGTGCTCTGAATAATAAGCACAACCAGTGTCAGTATCACAACAGGTAATATTTGTTGCAGAAGTTTGGGGGGATTATTTTCACTTCAGGTAAATGGATTGTCAACAGTTCAGTGCATCATAAGAAGGGTGCTGTACTCTGGAGTGTTTTGTCCTTTGGATGAGACATTAAACCAAGGTCTCATCTGTTTGAGTTGGGGGTAGTTCAGGTACATGTAAAAAAAGAACAAACATTGCACCTATTGAAAAGATCTGGGGAAATTTTGTGATGCTTTGACCAAAGTTCCCATAGTAATATAAAACACCACTTAGGGTCTTTTCTGAATTGAGGCTATTGCCTAGTGAGACTAACCCAGCTAACAAAGGATAAATAAAAATCCACCCTGTCATGCCACAGATTGGAATATGCCTGTAAGATTCTTAGTGGATTTCAGTTTGAGTTAAAATAAAGCAAACATATTCGCATGAACTGAATAATCATTCAGAAGAAATATTATTATGGTTTTCCACTAAGTAGGTACCCAAACAAACTTCTGTAGTTAGTGGGTCTGCAGATTTAAAGTCCAAGCAACAGATCGACCAAGCAAAGTAAAAATAAATGTTTATTGAAATTCTAAAAACAGCAGGTTAAATACTGTAATCTGTATTACATAGCTTTATTCAAGCAGTTTTTTCTATTTATTTTCCTCTTGAGACAACACATGTGTATTTAAAATTATTCCTTATCCATTCATTTCCTGTAGCAGCAGTTTAATGTTATTGAATTTAATGACCTTTTCATAAGGTCAGTATTTTGCAAAGCTTTATCAGGTTAGCAGAACTGAATGAAATCGCCAGCTGCATCGCATATTAAATATTTATGCGAGGTTACTACAGTAGCAGAAACTGCAAAACTAGTTGTGACAGAAATGATGAATATGTTTTTATTGTTGACAAAATTAAGAAAAGCTAAGAAAAAGCACCTCCAGATGGATGAATTCAGCTGGATTCTCTACAAGTGAAACCCAACACAAATGATAAATGTTCATAAACTTATAGTCGTACAACAACAGAGAAGGATAATCCCATTATATTGAAATGGGGGGAAAGTATTCATTAATTCTTGTTTTCAATTAAATGGAAACAAATGTTCCTGATTCTTTGAGATCTTAGCCAATGAGGGGCCCACATTCTGGCCAAAATTCTGTTTGAAAATTAATACTGTATATATATTTGACAGCTCCTTGGCTTAAAATACAATTTAACTTTGTTTAGGCAATAGTTACAAGAGTCATTCAGAGAAACATTCATCAAAGTGCAGTGTAGAACAGCTGGGCCATTACAAGAAAAAATTTATATTTACATATTTTGTCATGAAAAAATATAAATTATGCACTGACATATAGTCACTTATTTCAAATAAGAAGGCCATTTGGCTGAGATCTCAATTTAATGCTTGACATCAATTCATGCAACTTTGCATTTTGTCATTATCATCTATAAAACTTGTTTAGTAACATTTTTTTTCAGCCTATATATGTATATATCTATTATATATATATATATATATATATATATATATATATATATCTATATATATATATATATATATATATATATATATATATATTTGGGGGGGGCATTGCTTATTAATTCCAAAGATCCTTATTTTAAACTTGTTTTCTCTACTGATTTTTATTGACAATATATATATATATATATATATATATATATATATATATATATATATATATATATATATATATACATATATATATATATATATTTACTCCTGTATAATATATTTCACTTTGTGGAATTTTTCTCCCCCAGTCAATCACTAAAAGGGGGTTCTGAGCTGAGATGAACTATGCTCGTTAATAAATGGAAATAAATAAATAAATGAATAAATAAATAAATAAATAAATAAATATACAAGGATGTGTTCAAGAAAATCTATAATGGCATACTGATAGCTCAACACTACAGTATACAGCTATATAGTGGAGTATAATATTCAAATACAAGATAGTGTAATGGGATGAAACTTTAACAATGGAGTAATGCAAAGTCACTATCTGGTTTCTCGCTGATCTCTGAGCATGATGACTATAATACAGCATACCATCCAATACCACATAGGTAGAGCAGCTTGAATCACATCAATGTTTGGTGTAGCAAAGCTCTACAAATCAATGTGAAAAAACAAATAAAATGCAACAGGGAAGGTGAGAGACAAAAAAAATACCTTTAGTATACATGTCAAGGATGGCAAGCAGCAAGCAAAACAGAACATTCTGCAAAACATAACTTTCAAATGAACAACTTGCAGAAATAGCAGTTTTGTATAACAGATAAATTAAATACATCTACACACTGTATTAAAATTACGTTACAGCAGAAGTAATATTAATGAAACTAAGCACGTATGCATAATACAATAGTCAGATAAGCATCTTCCCATTTCTGAATTGCTATACCAAAAGCAGATTGCACATTACCATGCAGCTAGTAGTAATTCACAACAGTATACCCATAGTCTTGCATCATGATGTTTATACCATGCAGCATTGCATGGTGGTAGCGAAACAGTGAAAGCAGAAGGGAGACCTTTGCACTGCTTAACATGTCTGTGCCAGCAGCAGAGGAGGAGGAGCTGGGTAAGGTGTCATTGGAGGAACCACCATGGAAGGAAGAGATGTGCACAGTAAGTCATGGCATTGACAAAGAGAGTCATAAATTCATAGATTGTACTAGGCTAACAATCTGGGAGCCTTTCTGAGCTGAGCCACATTTTCCCAAAAGAATTATGATGCCCTGTATCCAAGTAGGCCACTGAGGGGCAGGCATTTATAATCTACCTCTGTCAATAAAGGGCATGGATGTCAGCCCCAGTGTAAATTTCCTATTCCCCATCCACTGGTCTAGACATCTGATCCACAGCTATATGCTATGACAAGACCAACAAAGAAAAAAAACTGATGCCTGTACTTTCCTCACAGTGATTATAGTCCATTGACTGTACATGCTGTACATAAGACATAATCAGAATCAGAATCACATTTATTGGCCAAGTATGCAGACATACAAGGAATCTGACTCTGGTTTTGATGACTCTCCAAGTATAAATTACATAAACAACATATATACAACTATTAAATCAAGACCAAAAATTTAAGTATACATATCCGTATACGTACAAGGTGCAAAGTGTAACTCAGTGCAAGAAATACTGAAATAAACTCTGAAAGAAACAAGTATTAACAATAAGTAAACAATATTGCAGAACCCTTGGAGGCCTGGAATAAAAATAATACCCAGCCTAATAAGCTTGATTAATTATTTATGAACTTGAGGACCTATGGGAAAAACTGGCCTTATATCTGCTTGATTTGGTGTCTGTTTGGGTGGGCCTTCGAAAGACATGCGTAAATGGGTGTGCCTTCATTGAAGGTTGGACGTCGAGCTGGCACCTTGGCATTCGTGAAAATCTACTGCCAATCATTAGTGGACCGGAGTTCCACTGTGGCGACCCCTAACCGGGAAAAAGCCGAAAGACAACAACAACAATCTATAATGCCTGGCAGATGGTAATAGTTAAAAAATATGATGACCTGGATGTGAACGGTTGCTAATGATTTTCCCTGCCCAATTCATGACTCTGGAATAGTACAGATCCTGTAAAGAGGGCAAACTAGCACCAATCATATTTTCAGCAGACCTGAGTATTCGATGTAACCTATCTTTGTCATGTTTAGATGCAGATCCAAACTACACTGTTATGAATGAGCTGAGAACTGACTCAATGACTGCTGTGTAGAACTGAATCAACAGTTGCAGTTTGGGGTTAAACTTCCTCAGGTGTCGCAGAAAGTACATTCACTGTTATGCCTTTTTTATGCTGGACCCTACATTGGTTTCCCATTTCAAGTGCCGGGAGATTATAGATCCGAAAAACTTGAAAGTTTCCACAACTGACAGCAGTATTAAATATAAAGAGGGGGAATAATAATGTAGAACAACTCCTAAAGTCCACTGTCATCCCCCAGTTTTAAGAGTATTTAGCTTCAGATTATTCTGACTACACCAAATCAACCTCCCATCTGTATACAGACTCATCACCATTTACAGTGTCCAATCCACCTACAGCATGTCTTTGTGATGTAGGAGGAAACCGGAGCACCCGGAGGAAACACACACGACCACAGGGAGGACATGCAGACTCCATACAGAAGGCACCCCAGCCAAGGATTGAACCGGAGAACCTCTTGCTGTGAGGTGACAATGCTAACCACTGCACCACTGTGGCCACCCAGGAAGCAAATGAATCAAATAGTGGTCAGAAAAGCCCAAAGTTGCACAGGGGACAGCACAATAGGCATGTTTTACATCAAAGTCAAAGTAAACTTTATTGTTGAACAGATATATACAGCAGTGCAAGCTGAACAAAATTACATTGCCTTGGTCCCTGTGCATAACATAACAATGAACACATAGTTTCAGTGACAGTAAGATTAATGCATATACAGTAATAATTAAAATATTAACAACACGATAAATTACTACAATTGGAAAGGAAGACATTAGGGCGGCTGCAGTGGTGCAGTGCTTAGCATTGCTGCCTCACAGCAAGAGGTTCTCTGGTTCAATTCTCGGCTGGGGTGCCTTCTGTGCGGAGTCTGCATGTCCTCCGTGTAATCGCATGGGTTTTCTCCAGTTTCCTCCCACATCCCAAAGACATGCTGTAGGTGGATTGGACACTCTAAATTGGCCATAGGTGTGAGTGCATGCATGTGCATTCCTTCTGTGGAAGGTTGGGCGCTAGGCTGGCAACTCAACACTGTAAAACTCCACTGCCAATCATGAGCGGACAGGTGATCTGCTGTGGCGACCCCTAACTGGGAAAAGCCAAAAGTAGAAGAAGGACATGAAGACATTAGACAGTATTATACCAGTAGTTATTGTAAAACTGTGACTTCACATTGTGATTGCTTAGACATTGCACTTCATCAGCTATAGTGTGATATATTCAGATGTTCATAGAGTTATTGAAGCCAGTTCTTATTTTAATTGCAAAAGTGCTGGGGTGGTTTATGTTGTTACTTATAAGGCATGTGGACGTTTTTACTTAGGGAAGACCATCAGGAAATTGAAAAGAAGAGTCTAGAAACATTTATATGATTTTCAGAATAAGGATACCAATAATGCATTATCTAAGCATAATTTAGTTTGTCCAAAAATTTGTTATCATTTTTTTGGGCTAGAGAAGGTTGATTGTGACCCTAGAGGTGGACCCTGGGAACCAAAAATAGAGTTTAGGGAGGTTTTTTTGCAACTGGTGCTGGAAGCTATTAGATTCCCAGGGTTGAACAAGAACATTTCCCTGGCCCTAGTGTTAAAACCTAGGGTGGCCAAACTGTAATAATCTTAATAATTATTTAATTTTAAAATATTTTTTAAAATAATTGAGATATTTTACATATAGGAAATTGGTTTAGGGATTTTAACTTTTTTATGCATGCAGATATACCTTCTTACATTTATATATTTTACAGAGGGATTAAACTGATAAGTCACAGCATGAAGTAATGGGAAAGAGTAGTGGAAGCTAGGTTAAGAAGGTCTGTGATGATTAGTGATCAGCAGTATGGTTACATGCTGGGAAAGAGCATTACAGATGTGATATTTGCTCTGAGAGTGTTGATGGAGAAGTACAGCGAAGGTCAGAAGGAGTTGCATTGTGTCTTTGTAGACTTAGAGAAAGCGTATGACAGGGTGCCTAGAGAGGAGTTGTGGTATTGTATGAGGAAGTCAGGAGTGTCAGAGAAGTATGTAAGAGTGGTACAGGATATGTATAAGGGCAGTGTGACAGCAGTGAGCACTTTCTTATTTGCGATGGTGATGCACAGGTTGACAGACGAGATCAGACTGGAGTCCCCCGTGGACTATGATGTTTGCAGATGACATTGTGATCTGTAGAGAGAGTAGGGAACAGGTGGAAGAGACCTTGGAGAGATGGAGATATGCTCTAGAGAGAAGAGGAATGAAGGTCAGCAGGACTAAGAAAGAATATATGTGTGTAAATGAGAGGGAGGATAGAGGAATCGTGAGGATGCAACAAGTTAAGATGGTGAAGGTGGATGAGTTTAAATACTTGGGATCAATAGTTCAGAGTAATGGCGAGTGTGGAAGAGAGGTGAAGAAGAGAGTACAGGCAGGATGGAGTGGTTGGAGAAGAGTGTCAGGAGTGATTTGTGACCAACGAGTACCAGTAAGAGTGAAAGGGAAGGTCTACAAGAGGGTAGTGAGACCAGCTATGTTATATGGGCTGGAGACAGTGGCATTGACAAAAAGGCAGGAGTGAGAGCTGGATGTGGCAGAGTTAAAGATGTTAAGATTTACACTGGGTGGGACGAGGGTGGACAGGATTAGGAATAAGTATATTAGAGGGTCAGTCCAGGTGAGAAGGTTTGGAGACAAAGCCAGAGAGGCAAGATTACATTGGTTTGGACATGTGCTGAGGAGGGATGCTGAGTATATTGGGAAAAACATGCTAAGGATGAAGCTACTAGGTAACAGGAAAAGAGGAAGGCCTAAGATAAGGTTTATGGATGTGGTGAGAGAGGACATGCAGGTTGTTGCCGTGACAGAGCAAGATGCAGAGGACAGGAAGAAATGGAAACAGATGATCCGCTGTGGTGCCCCCTAACGAGAACAGCTGAAAGAAGATGATGATATAGTTTAACCTTCCATTATGGCCACTGGATGACAATGCTTGATTCCTTTTATCCTTGAAGTAATCCCTTGTTCCCAAGTTTGAATACTGTGAGAATTTTTGTAGGTATTGTATTTATTCACACATTTATAGTTGCTTATTTATAAATATTTTACTTATTTATTCAAGTATGGCTTATAGTCCTTGGAGAATGCAGATTTATGTAGGTGTTTTTGATGAATTGTACAAATATACTTTTTAAGATCATATATCTTTAAGATTTGTGTTTGTTGTAATTAAACAATTAGTGGCTCATTAAACAGGTTGGGATGGTATATATAGTGGGGGTAGACTCAATTTTTTTATCTGATAAAGTCCTATATGGTGGACGAATATGCGTTGGAATAGTTAAGCGTTAATAAAGTTGTGTTTTACTGGATCAAAGCATTGTACTTGTTGTGGTCATTGCCTTACCAGGTGCCTTGTTTGTATTTGGTTTGGTTTCCTGTGTTGCACCTGGTTTTCCTCTCTTTTCTGGTTTTTTTTTTTTTTTGTTTATGATAAAAGCAATGCACACTATTAGAACAGCCTAGGACCTATCTTATATTATTGCAAATAAAGAAAACAAATTGAGAAAACTGACTGAAGGTCCACAGAGTACAAAAAAATCTTTAGCGAACAAACCAACAAACTAATACATATGCAAATTTGGTTTTGTCATTTTGGGAGAGATGTTTTGTGCTAGGGGACCAAAACAGATGGAAAAAGCATCTATTTCTTTATAGACGTTTTGTGGACGATGTTTTTATTTTATGGGAAGGGGAAAAGAGGGAACTAGTACTTTTCATAGAATATTTGGAAAATACCACAACTTTTTTCAAATTTTCTCTCACATGCTTAGATGAAGCTATAGATTTTCTGGATGTCAGAATTAAAAAAGAAAGATCTGGCTTTGTTACTTCCTTGTTTCGAAAAGAATGCTGGAAAAATAATTTACTTACTTATGATAGTATGCACCCCAGACATACATATAAGAATATAATAAGGGGTTAGGTAAGAAGAGCCTTAAGGCTTTATACTAAAGATAGTGATTTTGAGGAAGAATTGATGAATATGGAACATATTTTTAAAAATAGAGGTTATAATAAGAGGTTAATAGTAAGTGAATTAAGTCAGGGTAATATACATAGAAAATCTGTATCTTCATTAAAGACAATTTCATCAGAAGAGCAACATGGCCATAAATTTGCATTTAATAGAATGACATTCACGTATAGTAGTAATATACATGGTGTATGTGACATTATCAAGAAAAATTGGCATATACTTTTATCTGATGATAAAATAAAAGAAATAGTAGGGATAGAACCCAAATTTGGATTTAGAAGAAATAAAAATCTGAAAGACATTTTAACACAAGAAAAGAGTAACCACAAGAAAAGTTCCATTTGTCAAGTAGGTACAAAACCATGTGGGCTATGCAAGGCATGTCACTGTATTAATAAAGAGATTGTTTTTAAGCATCCAGTAACAGGGACATTATTTCATTTTAAAGCAAAAGCCAATTGTAGAACAAAGAATATAATTTGTTTAGCTGAGTGTCAGCAATGCAAAGCATTTTACGTGGGAAAAACAAATAATATGTTTAAAGTTAGAATTTTGCAACATCTTTCATGCATAAGAACCAGAAATATGAACAATGCACTTTATAAACATATAGAAGTAAATAATGACCATCAGTTTAGATTTAGAGCTATTGCAAATGTATTTCCTAGTATAAGAAAGGGTAGCTTAGTAGATGCCACTGAGAGAGAAGAAGCAAAGTGGATAATTGAGCTTTTAGCCCATAGGACACCAGGACTAAATTAATTTGTTCCTATGAAACCTGCCCTCAAAGATAGGCGGGTGCAGTATAAATTTTGATTGGTTGGAAACTGTTTTGAATTAGGTATTTAAATGTGACTAAGATTGTTTTTATTTCATCTGAAGAAGGGCAGAGCCCGAAAGCGCTTATCTGTGTTAAAAACTGCTTGTTGAATTTTGCCTTGTCATATTAAATTAGTGTTTTATTGAAGGATTGTGGTGGTCTACATTGGTTTGTTCGCTAAAAATTATTGCAAATAAGCTAAAGATACCAGCACAGGCAGAAAAACTGAGAAGATATGCAGATACATTTAAAGGAAAAGTACAAAATAAGCAATTCATTGTTTCTCAAAAACGTTTTTATATAGAATTTGGGAAACAAAGCAATGGAATAGAAACACCACAAAAAAAGAAGAAATAGACAAATTTTGGTGAAATGTCTATGAAGACCTTGTGGAACATATCAAATATGCTAAATGGAAAGAAGAAGTAAAAGCAATAACAGGAAGTTCAAATGTACAAGATATGAAATGGGATGAAGTGACGGCCAGAAAAATTGAAACAAAATTAAGAAAATCTACTAAACAGAAAAACCTAGGCCCAGATGCAGTATCTAACTTCTGGCTAAAAGTATTACCATCTTTACACGAACTACGTATATGCACACTGCAAACAGACACCAACCTGGTTAACAACAGAAAACTTATAATCCTCCTTAAGACTGAACATGCAAGCTGTCGTAAAAACTATATACGACAATCTTGCCAATGATATATAAACTATATACAGGAAGTGATGTTGGCAAAGTTTGTAGTTATTTAGAAAAAGATTCAGTCATGGGATTAGAACAAAAGGATAACAAAAGAAAGCCATGTTGAGCAAAGAATAATTTGTTGTTATAGAAAGTCACAATGGAGATTTGTAAAAAGAGGAAGAATTTTAGAATTCCATGGACAGATTACAAAAAAGCATTTGGCAGCATCCCATATTCATGAAGAAAGGAGAGCTTATATTTTGCAGCTAAGCCATGATAAAGGATAAATTACTATTCCAAGGATAGGGGATATTCCAGCAAGACTGTTTGTCACTGCTGCTTTTTTGTTTTTCCCTTAACCCTCTAAGCTGTCTACTTAACAGATTATGTCCTGGTTACAGTTTTGCACCCAGATAACAACAAAGTGTAAAGACTTTTCATCTTCTTTTGTGAATGATTTTAACCTGTATAGTTCATCAGATAAGGAGCTGAAAGCACAACCCACACTTCCAATTATCATATCACAATTAATAAAATAATCTAATAATGCAATCAAACTCCAGTATTACAAATGTCACAATATAAATTTATAAACTAAATTTGATACAAATCATATTGTTTAACCCAGGAATCTTTGCAGCTTTACATAGAGAATCCTAGGATAGGTGTTTTGTTTGGCATACCTAAAATATATAGCCAACTTTATCTGCTCTCACTTAGGCCCATAGTTTCGGCTTCTGGAACTGTGACTGAAGGTATTTGATTTTTTTTTAGATTATCTTTTGAACCCTTTAGTTCCAATATTAGAAAGTTATGTGCAAGACTTGGAATTCTTTGGACTTTCTGAGATCCTTTACATCTGATACCACACAGTTAAATATATTTGCTCTCAATGTTAAATCCCTGTATACTAGTATTCCTATTATAGAAGGACTAGAATTTTTAAGGTTGTTTCTGTTTAAGTTTACAAATTTTTCCTCCGACATGATTGATACTTGTTGTGAGCTGATGGAAGTCATGTTGGAAAATATTTTTTTTATTTTCAACGGCCAATGTTATCAGCAACTAAAGGGTGTAGCAATGGGAGCCACTGTAGCACCCTCTTTTGCCTACATTGTCATGGGATGGTGGGAGATTCAAATACTTAACTAATATAATTTTTTTCTGAACATGTGAAGTTATATAAGAGGTTTGTTGATTTGTTTTTTATTACTGAGGCATCTACAGATGAGATTGATCAGTTTATCAAAGACATCAATATTAGCACTGACTTTTTAAAATTTGCTCCTGGCTGTATGGGAAGAAGTGTGCCCTTTTTCAATGTTGTTATAAGTTGGGAAACTGATAGAAATACTTCTATTAACAACATTTTTAGGAAACCATGCTTTTCAAATAATTACTTGCACTATTTGAGTGCACATCCCACATATATGAAAAAGAATATATCCAGGGGCCAAATTATTAGGGTTTCCAGACTAACTACAGATGATAGTATTTTTAAAAGATATATAGAAATGTGTTGATATGTTTATTAGCAGGAGTTATGATCCTAGCTTATTAGAAATGACTGCTGAAGAATCCAAAAAGTAAAAAGAACCTATTTTTCTCCTATTTTGGGGAGTATGCCTAAGAGAGCTGAAGTTGTTACAAATACTAATTACAAGAGCAGTTTTATGCTACAAATTACAGTCGATGATAGTCAAATTAACAATATTATCAGTCACAACTGGAAAGTTTTTAAGGGGAATCCTGAAGTGTTTAGAACAGTTCGACGTTCACCTAAATTTGTTTGTAGGAATTCCAGGTCCATAAAACAGTATCTTGAAAATGATAGTACCAAAAGGCCTGTGGCACATACAAGCAAAAATCATGGCATGCTCAAGTATGTTTTTTGTAGTGCATGTAATTATATCTTAGAAGGTCCTTGTATTAATGTAGGGCACATGGAGCGAAGTATTAGTATTAATGCACACTATGACTGTAATACTATCAAGCTAATTTATATTGATATTTGTTCACACTATGATGCTTTTCATATTGGAATGGCCGTATGAAAACTATTGATAAGAATTAGGAAGCATTTATATGCTATTAAAGCTACAGATACCAATAATGCGTTATTTAAGTACACTCTGATGTGTGGCTCCTTTAAAAATTCTGTGTTTCTGTTTTAGAGTACATGCCAGTGGATTATAGAGGGGAAACTTTAGAAAAGCAGTTGCTTAGAAAAGAAACGATGTGGCAACTGAAAATCCAAGCTGACAAGTTTCTTGGGTTATATAACATGATTTGTATCAAATGTTTTTTTTATATAAATTTATATTGTGACATTTGTAATATTGGAGTTTGATTGCATTATTAGATTATTTTATTAAGTGTATTGTGATAATTGGAAGTATGGGTTGATTGGTTTAAATGTTTTATATAACTGCTATGTTTGTGACAATGTTTTATTCTGACGAAGTCCTGCTACGGATGAAATCGCTAAATAAAACCATTGAAGTAACATCCTTCTTCTTTATTTGCTTTACCAGTGAATGATTTTTTGATTTTTAGATATAAATATTTTGAAACTGATGAAGGATTGACAACAAAACATGAACAAATGTGAGCAAAACTCAGTAAGTAATATTTTAGACTAAAATTAGTACTGAAAACAGCCCTGACATCTAGGAACAAAATCTAAACTATAAACCAATTTTTTTATTCTTCTTGTTTTGAGGATGATTGACTAGCCCCAAAAGATATTGGATTAATCGGACAGGAAAACAAGAGAAATGCTTCACATTTATCAAATGATGTTTATTTATTTATTTATATTTATTTATTTCAGTTTGGTTACCGGGAAAGTCCACTGGGCCCCAAGTGTGCCAGTTTTCAATGGAGGCCTGGGGAGAAAAGCTCCATAAAACATAAAACAGTAAGGTTACAAAAGTATAAAAGTTACAGAATAAAGTACAGTTTACAAATATGTACATTCTGTATCAGGCTTGATCAGCAAAGTTAATTTTGATATATCTGATGGCTGTACTGTACAGATTCATTTGAAATATACCTTCATTGCATTTGAAGTGTAGGAACATTGTACATACAATCATTTAAAGTAAGGATGGAAACACTTTATATGCACTCATTTGAAGTAAGATGCTATTTACAATATTTACAAAGTTGAAATTGTGTATTGAGTAGCTATGGGAGTTGCAGAGAGCTTGAGTCAACTCTAGGAAATAGTTATTGGAGTAATAGAGAGGTTAGGAACCCAGGAGAAAAACCTCCTCAGGGCATTTATTAAATAGAATTAGATACGGTAAAAGCAGGTGCATTTCCATTTGGAGGACAGGTAAGTGAAAAGCTGGGTTTTGAAGTTTTTTGAGTTTGATGCTGTCCTAAGTGTGGAAGGGAGAGAATCCCATTTCTTGCCTAGTGAGAAAGAGAGGAGAAGTTGGCCAGCAGGTCATTTAGGTTTGTGGATAGTAATTAGGTTTTGATGTTTAGATCTGAGAGGTCTATTAGGGGTATAGGAGGGGAAGGATGTTTGTTAGAGCTGGACATTTATTTGGGTGAAATACAAGTCTGTGTGCTGTGGTAAGTTGGGGGTAGTCTAGGTAATTAGAGAGTTCTAGCCATTTCAGAGAATGAAGGGTAAGTCAGTGATGGGTGGAATTTTTAGATCTGGTGGCAAATTTAGAGATCTTATTATAGCAGTTTTCTAGTTTAGAGGTGATGGTAGAGGTCAGGGTAGTTAGAAGAGGGGCTCCATATAACAGTGATGGGAGGGGGTAAGTAGTAGCTAAAGTAAGTCTTGTAGAGTTTGAGAGAAAGAGGTTGTTCCTATAAAGCAAAACTAGCTTTTGGTGGGTTTTCTTTATATTTTGTTGAATATGGATATCAAACTTGAGATGTTCATCAATAGTAATGCCAAGAAATTCTGAGAAAGGGACCACTTCTATAGGAGAGTTGGTTTGGCTAAAGACTTTGAATGAATTTTTGTCATAAGAGAAAGTCTTAAAGGTAGGGAATAGTAGAGTTTTAGATTTGTTTGCATTTAGTGAGAGGTGGTTTTGTCGCATCCAATTTTCAGTAGTTGAAAAAGCAGTTTGGGTTTTAGTCAGTAGTTCAGGGAGGTTTGAGGCAGAGCAGACTAATGTTGAGTCATCTGCATATTGAATAACTTTGGCATCAGGAATAACAGAGTGAAAGTTATTGATAAAGATAGGTCCGAGGATGGACCCTTGAGGTGCGCCAGTTGGGGTAAGTAGAAAGGAGGAGGTGGTGTTCTTCCATTTGACTGCCTGAGATCTGTCTGACATGTGGCTAGAGAGTCAGGATACAGTATTTGGTGAGAAATGTAGGTTTGACAGATGATATATAAGGTGTTTATGGGAAACAGTATCAAAAGCTTTAGAAAGGTCGAGAAGAACTGTGGAAACTAAGTGTCCTGAATCTCGGGCTTGGTTGACAGTTTCTAAAAAGGAGAGTAGAGCGGTTATAATGCTATGGCCTGGGCGGAAGCCATGCTGGATAGATGTAAGGAGCTGGTTTTGGGTCAGGAAAGGCATAAGTTGGAGGTGGATGCATTTTTCTAAGATTTTGGAGATTGGCGAGAGCAGAGCACTGGGCCGGAAGTTTGAGATGTTGGTGTTTTTGCCTCCTTTGTGGAGAGGAAGAATGTAGACTGAACACCAGAGTTTGGGTACATATGATTCCTTTATAGATCTGTTGATTATGACGCTGATTGGGAGTGCTATACCATCAGCAGCACATTTTAGGAAGGAGGAGGTAATATTATCAGGAGCATTGGAGCAAGGTTTAAGTTTGGATAGGAGTCTTTTTATGAGATTAGTAGAGACAGGGTTAAGCTCAAACATAAGGGGAGAGTTATTAGGGAGGTTAGATAAAGAGGAATGGGGGATAGGTGGATTATTGATAGGGGAAAGTCTTGGTCAGGTCATAAATAGTTTCAGTAAAAAATTAATTAAATTTGGAGCCTATTTTGAGGTCAGATACTTGGGTCAGGACAGGGGTTATTCTTGCAGCCGGGATTGTGAAGTCAGTTTATGGATTTTCAAAATTGTTTGGGGTTATTGTTATTATTGGACTGGAGCATAATATAGTAGAATTTTTTATCCTTAGTAATTCCTTGTTTTGCAAGGTTACAGAGTCGTTTATATTCAAGCAGGGCTTTGGGTAGTTTGTTGTTTTAGTAAAGCTTCCAGGATTTGTCCCTTTGATGCATAATTTGTTTAGTTTCTTTGGATAGCCATTGAGTGGTATTAGTTTTTATCCTTTTGTTTCTTAGTGGGGCTAGGGAGTTTAGAGTGTCTAGGAATACAGAGTTGAAGTGGCCTATAGCTTTGTCGAGAGGAAGGGTATTTAGAATTTGCCAGTTCATTTGTTTGAGAATATTTGAGAAAGTTGTGGGGTTGAAGTTGCTAAGGTTGCGAGTGAGAATGTACTGATGCTGATGTAGGGTAGCGCTAGATGAACGATGAATGAAGGCTGGAAGGTGGTCGCTAATGGTGTAGGAAATGGTGCCAGAGTAGTTTATTTTATTTGGATGTGTGACTAGGGCCCAGTCTATAATGGATCCTGGGAGATTTGTTTTATTGCGCCGGGTGATGGACAGGATGTATAGAAATCAGAGTATACCAATATTATATATTCTTCATTCTGTAGGAGGTATGGGCATCTCAAAGCTGATTACATGTACATGTATAGATCTGGAATCATAGGACTGCATACAAATCTGCTGACCTCACCAGATCCAAACATAATGAAAGTTTTGAAACACGAGGAGAAGAAATCTAAGATGACTTCCCTACTTAATTTATCAGAAGCATGTCAGTGTCAAGCTGGAATGGAAACCAAACTGGATGCAGACAAAAGTCAGGCAGCAACTGAATTTGCCAAAAATCAATACAAGAATATAAGGAGAAGGATCTTATGAGAAGGCAGGAAATGTGGAAAAGGCATAAATATAGTTACAAGTACAGGAAATTCCTGGAACAACCTCATGTCGATCAGGATCTGATGGAGAAATGGTTAAGGAGAGGTGAATTTAAACCAAAAGATGAAAGGTTAATATTAGCGGCCCAGGACAGTAAACTACATACACATTCATTTACAAAATCCATTGAGTATGTGGGAGAAACAGATAAATGCAGGTTCTTTAAAACAGAACAAGATACAGTCACTCATCTTGTTGCTGGTTGTGATGCAGTAATGGCAGAGAGCCTGTATATTGAAAGGCATAATAATGTGGCAAGACTGTTGCACTGGGGATTGTGCAAACATTATTGAAGTAGTTGAGAAGCATTGGAAACATGAGCTACAAAACATTATAGAGAGTGATAATGTTTATATCACATGGGATCACCCATTACCAACAGTTCAAAAATAATTGTGAGAAAAACAGATATACTAGTCCATGGAAAGAAGGCAAATGTAGCATTGAACACTGAAATTGCTACACACAGTGATTACAGTGTTCTACACAGAGAGACACACACAAAGTCATAAAATACCAGGATTTGTAGGCAGAAGTGAGGGCAATGTGGAAGGACATCCATATAGTTCCAATAGTGGTAGTATCAATGGATCTCATAAAAAAGAATTTACAGTTTTTTTATTCATATATGTTTCCGATACATATAACTCCATATGAACTGCAGAAGGAGTTAGTTCTGGGCACATTGTGAGTGCTGCGGAGGGCACTTTTGGACAAATTCAAAGATTGAAGTAATACTAAATTCATGAGCTTTAATCATATCCTAACTTAGGAACGGGGTGTATTTCCATCATGGTATTAGAAACCAAAAAGACTTGGAGAAATTAAACCAGAAAAAGTCAGTACCTATCCTCCCTAAATATAATAGTAAGTGCAGGAGTAAATCTCTTTGGAGGAACTCACATATTAATAAACTGCATAACACAGCAAAATCATGGAATGTATCATAGCAGAATGCATTTTATACAGTCACATGCAACTTAACTGATCTAGACTCCACTCAATTTGGTTGTATAGAGGACAGGTCTTGTCTCCTGAACCTACTAAACTTCTTTGAAAATGTAGACGCTGTGGACAATTGTTACTTTGTGCATGCTCTTATCTTGACATGGCCAAGGATTTTGACACTACATCCCATATTAGTATTATTGAAAAGGCAGATAAACTTAATGTACACCCCTACACTGTTTGTTGGGTTGCAAACTGACTATCCAACAGATTCCACTAGTGAAATTTGCTGCTACCCTTTCTGATCATAATGTTGTAACTAGTGGACTATGGCAGTGATCAATTCTGGGCCCTCTCCTGTTTAACATTTATTTTGTAGACATCCCAGCCAATATCCCTGAAGTGTGTTTAACCAGATATACTGCAAACTGGGCAATATTATCCACTCATTTAGTGATGCTGAATTATTTATAAAAGGGCTGGAATATCACATACCCAGTGTAATGAAAATGGTCGCAAGCTAAAAGAAAAACTGTGATGCACAGTAGCATTCAGCAGTGGTAACTTCTACTCCTCTTCAAACAGTTACTGCCATAAGAGACTTGGGTATGCATGTGGACAGTTGTTGCTGATTGGTCATCATGTTTCCACCACAGCCAGGAAATTCTTCAATCAGAGCCAGATAATTTCATTATTTTAGGTTTGTTCATCTGGCAATTAGCTGTTATTGAACTATTTTTTTTTTGGTCCAGTGGTGCAAGGTTTGATTCCCTCCACCTCCATTGCCTAACTGTGTGACTCTGAGCAAGTCAGTTAACCAGACACCACTCTCAGACTGATTCTGAAAGAAGATCCATGGAGATCAGTGCTCTGCTCTGCTCTGGAAAACAAATAAAATAAATTTCAAAGTGAATATTTTCAAGATTCAAAGAATTCAAATTACCACGGTACACTTCCCATATCAGACTCATCACTGAATACAGTTTGCCTTTTGGTATGCTTGACTTGGAGGATGCTCATCCAGCCTTCACCCTGGCAATGGAAATTCACATTTATGTAAGTAACACTTGTCCACTTCCTCTGTTGACCTTCACACTGGCCATGGAAATTCACATGGATGTAAGTGTTACTTGTCCAGCTCCACTGCTGACACACCCCACCAGGCAAACCACACAGAGGCATACAGTTCAACGCCAGCCCACTCCCCTATAGCATTTCCTACTCATGCCTAAACATGGCATAGTGGATGACTTTAATCTGCCAGAACACCACTGCAAGACCACGCTGACATTTCCCACACACACATATACACCCAATAAGGTTTATTGTCTTTTGTTCTTTTTCAGGCACGCTCACGCTAATGGACCTTCTAATCTAACTTCCAGAACAAATCTAACACTAAGCCAAAGCAGTATAATGCCACTTAAGGCTAGAAGTCTAAACAACAAACTGCTGGACTTTAAAGCCATCCTGCATTTGGAGCACAGCCATGTTAGAGACCTGGTTCTAATGCCAAGAAGACCTAATGGAAACTGTGGTAGTATCTCAGCTTTTGTTAGGTACCACAATAACTCAAGACAAATACCTATAGACCTTCAGGTTGTACTTAATGAAATTCAAATCACACTAAACAGAATCACTGCAGGTGGCAGGACCACCTCCATGTCTCCAGAAAAATTACACAACATTGTTAAATATTCTTGATGAGCTGCCCATAAGTAGGAATGTTGTTATCCCAGGTGATTTTAACAACCAATGATTAACAAGCAGACCTGCACCACTGATGCAGAATATGCACAAATTTCTTAAATTTTATTAATAAGAATTTCCTGGGGAAGATTGTAAATGAACTAACTAGAGTACAGAATATACTTTGACCTGGTCATAGAAAACATAGCTTCTGTATGTGCCATCCCCAAGGTATCTCCCTCATATGTCAAGTCAAAACAAAAGCTAGCAAACTTCTCAATTAAAAACTCCAAACCAACAAAAACAAATATAATAGAATTCAAGGACTTTAAACATACAAACCTTCTAAAATTCTATGAGGAAGTCTCTAAATTAGCATATAATGGTTTTACCCACAATACCAATAATGCTAAGAGTTATGCAGAAATGTTCTGTTCACACCTGGAAAAATGTATCAGATTGGTAGTTCCCACCAAATCCAAGCCAGTGAAGAAGTTTAAAAGCAAACCTGCATGGTGGTCCTCAAGCATCAATAAACTATGTAATAAAAGAAAGGAAATCCTAAACCTATAATAGAACAAATGATCTCTCACCTAAACTAAGGAGACCATTAAATAGCTAGACAAGAAGCTAAAAAGGGATATAAGAATAGTGAAAACATCCCTCAAACTCAATATACCCAACCAGAAATCCTTCTTTAGTTGTGCCCGAAATGCATATTTATTTATCGATTGTTTACCATTAAAGTCTGACGGAGACAGAGCCCATTTTCAGCTGAGACCCAGGGTGAAATGCTCCAAATGCATGTCTTTGGAATGTTGGGAAAAAAAAAAGAGTACCCAGAGGAAACCCATACAAACAGAGGGGGGACATACATACTCTACACAGAAGGCACCTCAGACGAGAATTGAACTGGAGAACCTCTTGCTGTGAACTGACAATGCTAACCACCTCACCACTATATTTCCAATATAATAAGTAACACCCAACATCGCTTTAAGTTTATTCATAATGATTACAGCTACTCACATGCAGTGGATATTGCTAACATACTTGCCAATAAGTTTAGTGCCAACTTTACCCAAGAGACACATATTCCAAATCCACCTTTTCCTGTTGGAATCATGCCACCAGTCATCACTAGAGAGGACATGCTGAATGTACTGTCCAAAATGCAGACTTTCTCAGCTATGGGGCATGACAACATAGCAAGTTGCCTAATTAGTACCACTAAGCAAGCACTGGCGGACCCTCTCCTCAAGCTCTAGAACCTGAGCCTATCAACTGGCTTTGTCCCACAAAACTGGAGCACAATAATTGTAATCCTGCTTTCAAGAGTGGCTCTGCCTCAGACTACAGGACTCAAAGACACATCAGCCTAACAAGTCTTATACACAAAGCCATGGAACATATCATTACGTTCCATGGAACGTATCATTACTGAGCTAATTAATTATAATATCAAACATGTTATCAGACTCTACTCTCATCAGTTTGGCTTTGTTAAGGGTACATCCCATTTAATTGAATCTTGAGGGGTTGTCTGTCACAGGTCTTTTCTCACACAATCCATCCACCACTTTGCTGGATGCCTTCATTTCATCTTGCCTTCTTCCTGTCTGTCCCAAATCTTCTTCACCAGATTGCCTTTTGCTTTCCTGCACATATGCCCAAATCACAACAATCTGTTCTCTTTGACATTTTATGCAACTGGGGCTACTTTGGTTTCTGCTTTTATGTCTTCATTCCTTCATCTGTCCCACAGTTTACATCCTATCACCCATCTCCGGCACTTCATTTGCATCACTTCTAGCTTTCTCAACTGCTCTTCCTTTACTGTCCAGGTTTCTGTACTATACAGTAGTACTGGTCTCATCACTGATTTCTACACCTTACTTTTAAGCTTCATTGACATTCTTCTGTCATACACTATCCCTCTCACTCTGTGCCAGTTGGCTGCAGCCCCTCTGATTCTAGCTTTGACCTTTTCATTCAGACTTCCCTTCTCATCAACCACCCCTCCAAGATAATTGAAGGTATTAACTTGTTACACTATTTCTGCTTCCATCTTAGTTTTCAGCTTCTTCTGATTTCCCCCATTTTTTGCCATTACAACTGTCTTATCTGCACTTCTTTTCATCATATGTGCCTTCAGCTTTGCATTCCATTCCCCTACCCTTTGCTGAAGTTCTTGCTCAGAATCTGCCACTAATGCCATACTGTCTGCATACAGCAACTTAGTTGATCTGTCCCCTCTGACCTGTTTGCTAATGTAACCCATCACTGGTAAGAATGGTAGAAGGATCAAAGAAGAACTCTGATGCACTCACTCCAACTGGGAACCACTTTTGTAAGACTGAACACTGTTCATACGTGAGTAATTGAGTCCTTGTACATAGCTTGCACTAGTCCCACTAACATTTCTGGGACTTCAAACCACTACAGGACTGCCCAGATCAGGTTTCTTGGTACCCTATCATAGGATCATAGGAAATTACTAGGCTATTGGGCCTTAGCCAGGAATTTATCCCATGTTCCAACAAGTCAGCGCCTGATGCCGCTGTCCTACAGGGACACAGGTGGAATCCCAGGGGGTGTATTTTCTATTCCCCATCTAGTTATCCAGATTGCGCTTAAAAAGGGTTAATGAGATACTCCAGTTGATGTGAAAAGGAAGTCTATTCCACAGAATGGGGAGTCTCTGGGACACAAATCTGTCACAGATCAGGTTGAGATCATGTGTATGGGTTATTCTAGTGGAGCTTGACTTGCAGATATGCAGCAGTCTCATCAAGACGGGGGTCTAAGATTACTTTGTATACCAGACAGAGGTCACCACTGATGAGTCTGTATGAGACTGAATAGAGGGACAAGGCTTTTAGCCTATCTGTGTAGGGTAGATGTTTGAGGCCCTGGATTCTCCTGGTGAGGAACCTTTGTGGACTCTCCAGCTGCTGCATGTGCTTTGTGAGGTACACGCTGAAAGGGGAATTGTACTGAATAATGGGTCATATAAGGGAAGAATACAGGGATGTTATGACCTCTTTGTCCCTGGATGAGGTACCTTTACTAATGAGGTGGGCCATGTAGAAAACGTTCCATATAACAGAGGCAATATGGTGGTCAAAAGTCAGTTTTCTTTCAACCTGGGTGCCCAAGTCCTACACTACTGATTGCATGCTTATGACCTTGTTATTAATGTGATAATTTGTGGGGATGCCACTCTCCCCAAAGGGGATGATGATGATGCATTTTTTTGGCATTCAGTTTGAGGCCATGTTTCTGGCACCAGTCATCTGTTTGGGTGAGACCCTCTTGGGGGATGTCCACATCACTAGGGGAATTGATGACAGTGCCCAGCTTGCAGTTATCTGCAAACTTGGTCAGCCATAGCTCACTGGTTTTGGTCAGCACCTCAGAAAAGTACATCCCAAACAACACTGGCCCCAAGACTGATCCCTGGGTTACACTGCAAATTACGGGTCTACTGCTTGAGATGACTTCCCTTATTTTGACTAGGTGTCATATATTTTCTCCATGTCAAGGAATCCCCAGTTGGATTCATTCCTCATTTCTAGATTCTTCTTAAGTATGTGTCTCACTGCAAACATCTGGTTGGTTGTGCTGCATCCTGATTTGAATCTGAACTGCTCATTTCCCATCCTACTTTCTACTGCTCTGTATATTCATTTATCAATCACCCTCTCCAGGAATTTCATTTAAGGTGATAGGAGTTTGATACCACTATACTTCCCAAAGTTGTGAATGCCATATTTGTTCTTGAACACTGGCACTAGTATGCATATTCTCTAATCATCTGGTATATGCATTTCTCTCCATACTGCATCAGTACCCTCAGAAGCCATTTCTGTCCTATTTCACCCAACATCTTGACCATATCTGCTGTGACCTCATCTGAGCCTGCTGCTTTCTCTGACTTCATTTTCCTTAGTGCTATACTTACTTCTTCTATGGTGGGCTCCTCCGCTTTGCTCACTGTAGGTTGTGTCTGGGGTTGTACAGCTTTTGTGGGTTTTACTTCATTCCGAAGCTGCTGGAAGTACTCCTTCCATCTGTCCTTGATGTATTGTAGACTAGTGAGCAGATTTTTGTTGGCATTCCTTATGAAGGGTGTCTGACTATCTTCTTTATCTTTATGGGTTTGGAAATACATTTGCCCCATTTAATTGATGTCTGGTTTGCTTGGTATCAGACAAAATTATAGAACTGATGAGTTACTAACACCTATGGCGGAAAACTATGTAGCAGTAATATAATATTCACTGCATTCAGGGATTTTGAAGAAGATTGTATATGTATTTACACATCAAACCAGCTGAGTAGCTCTCTTAAGTTGATCAGTGCCATGTCAGTTCTATGACAGGGAGAGCAACCAGGTTTGTTGTCTGACAATCATTCATAATGGATAAGATAGTTGAAAAGCTGTTTTTTCACCTTGACCTCGACAAGGCATTTTACATCATACCACATACAAATATAATAAACAAACAGTGGCACAGGAAAATAACTTTCTTGGGTGGTGTAAGCCAGGGAACCTTGTTGGCTAGGCTTACATAGGTCCTTAGGCCAATAGCATAGTACCTACCTATGAACCTCTGAAATTGAATGAACTTTAAACTGACCTGTATGTGGTTAGGTGTATGGTCAATAGGCTTATAAATATGGATCACAGTGAAAGTGGGGGAATCATCCAATGAGAACATGAACATGACCAGTGGAGTCCTGCATGGATAACTTATAGAACCTCTGCAGTTTGGTATCTACTGCTCTGATCTCCAATTATCAAATGAGGATCTCTGGCTAACAACATTCGTGGGTGATGGTAAGCTAGGATTCATCATCATTTCTACCTCTGACATGCATGCACTCCAGCAGCAGCATACATTTATCAATAGCTGGTGTGCTGGGCTCAAGTTCATTGCCAAAAAGTGAATTATTGTAGCATTTGGTTCCTGTGTAAAATGCAGGAGTGTATGTCAAATTGAACTATGCTGTTTGAAATATTGGGACCCCCTTGATTGAGTCCATTATATGGAGACTACATTGCCGAAAATCTTGACTTACATATACTAAGTGTGAGACTACATTTTCTCAGAATATTCCCTTTCTCCAAGGTATGACAGTCTTGGAGCTGGAATATGGAATTTTGCAGGTATTGGGGACATCAGGGATGATCCAGGGACTTGCCCAACTGAATAAAGGAAGTTTAAAGGAGAAGATCAAAGTTAGACACGAACCTTCTTTATTTTCAGTCTCTCTCTCTTTTTTTTGTCATTTCAGGACTCTGCATTTCATGTCCTGACATTTCAACAGGGAATGCCTCACAGACATTGACATTCTTTTGATCTGATGATCAGACAGGTGCACACTTGTGGGTACACATGTAGATTAGTGTGGACATACAGGACTGTCCGTGTCAGCCAACACCTGCTTCCTTACTGTCTTTAGCACATTGTGCCAAGCACTGCCATGTGCTGCTATCAGATAATTGATCTGACACTGTTCCATAGTGCAGCATCTGTGGGCATATGTCCTATGTGTAGCTTCCCTTGTGCCTGTACCACAAAAATGGTGGTGCCTAGTACACCAGAGTCCCAGCATCCCCAAATTGTCTTACTTTGCCAACCATGTAGCACTGTAAGCAGTAGCAGATTGAGTGGAAGCATATATGTATCCACATGATCTGCAAACTACAGCAGAAATGGTTAGGATTCAGTAAAACAAAAACCGTGATCCTTTTGCAGATGACAGCATTTCAGTTAGATGGAATAAATGGGTCAGTAGGTTGACTGCAGAATAGATTAAATTATCAAAGCAGGTTTTGGAGGCAAAAAAGCAATTAATCCTACCAAAGTCAACCCCTAGCACCCCCCAGACACACAAACACAGACAAGCACGCACTCACACACATGCACGCACTGAAGCTCATAAATAGAATCCAAATATGTTGCTATTTAAACAAATACTAATTCATCATAATAATAATAATAAGACTACAACCAGTAGTGCAAACAGCAGAAAAACAAACATAATTTATTGTTACAATGACTGAAAAACCAACATAATGACCACTAAGCAAACTAGAATTCAACATTACAAAGGAGTCTAAACTAACCTTAGCTATAGCACAGAAAAAATGCAATAAAATGCAATAAAATATATAACTAAAAACCTTATAATGTCCCTCAGAGCTAGCTGTAGAAAACTATCCAAGAGGTAGCTCATTCTTAAAATACACACTTTCCAACAATCTGCACAGTACATGTAACCCAGAGAAATAAAATGCCATACAACCCAAATGTGCCCCATGAGTTATTGTGTTAGAGGTTATTTTAAGGAGCATATGCTACTATCACATGATTTAATGTCTGTCTTTGTCCATAAGAGACATAGGTGTTAGAGCAAGGGTTTACCTTCTCTTCAGATATATAAATTTCCAGTCTTACATCCACTGGTCCAGGTTGTGTTTGAATAGGGTTAGGGAAGGGCTCTGCTTCACAGAGTTGTGAAGCTTATTCCAGAGATTGAGGATTCTCTGAGATACATACCAGTCCCTCCAACATGTCCTACTAAAGTGACAAGCAAAGTTTAAATCCTTAGATCTAGTAGTTCCTGTGCTGTTCATTTTGTGGATACCATGAACCATAGTAGTGTGCTCTGTCACCCCACCACAGACAAACCATGACATCTGGCATGTATACATTTTCATGCACTACATGATGCCAACACTATGGATGGCTGTCATGTGAATAGAAAGACCATGCTAGACACAGTGAACATGTGGGAGACATGGATAACCTATCTCGGTGGACAAGGTATGTCTGGCTTTGTAAGTACTAGCTACAGGACCTTTCAGTGACCTACTGAGGATATAGTGGGAGGTATATCAGGCATCTGTTTTGAGTATTCTCCATCAGTTCCTCAATGCTGCAACATGTAGGGGAGCATAAATATTTTTCATGTACCACAGAGAAAAAAGGGAATACTATGTGGGACTTCTACAATGGAACCTATTTCCCAGAGGTACAGGGGTCATAGACTTTTCCTATACTGAAATAAAGGCCT
The DNA here is from genome assembly GCF_019279795.1 of Protopterus annectens. NCBI lineage: Eukaryota > Metazoa > Chordata > Ceratodontiformes > Protopteridae > Protopterus > Protopterus annectens. Next base: position 1,999,242,816 of record NC_056729.1, on the reverse strand, counting down.
TACCTGGGAAAACTGAGAGTGAGGTACATGATCTGAAAAAGGAATCACTCCAGCAACTACCAGGAGATTTGTAATGCAGAGAGTAGCACCTACAATGTTTATGCAGGCATCCCAAGTAGTTTCTGTGACTCCCACATATGGCACACATATGTCCTGCACCAATAGTTTGTAAGGAGTGATTTTCCCCCAGGCCATCTTACTGGGGATGCCAGATATGAAGAGGCACCATTTTATAAGTGAATAAGTTTGGTGATTTTAAACTTGATGAAAGCGCTTACCAATAAACGGTATTTTACTGGATTTTTGCCCCTGTGGTTCTCATCCTTTGCTGTTAATTTTTTGCTCTTCTGGTTGGTGAAATGCTGCTTTTCCTGGATGCCAGATATGACCAGGAACCCTGGCTGATGACACTCATCAGAAATCCACAAAATAAAGCAGACCGAAGGTGGTGTGTTGAGGAAACAAATATTTGCCTCTACCTGCTATACCCAAACTACCACCAGGAGCTACTACTGGTGACATATTAAAGTCCTTAGTACAAGGTTGAGGCCTGGAATAGTTTGGGTCAGGCAGTGACATTTGAGATTGGGATCCACCACATGGAGGAAGAGTGTTGTCATCACTATAATGACTGAAGAAGGTGTCATCCTGACTTCTGGGGCAGATGGGTGAATGAGGTTAGAGCTCACCCACCACCTAAATAACCTTGTCTTACCTCCACATTCAACCAACCAGTTTGCAATCCACATATCTAACACACTCTCACTTCTTTCTCCATAAACCCTGAAGCTATTACAGAGAATGTGCAACTGCCTAGGATAGAGGTCTGTGGTTAGCACACCTACGACATGCAGCAGAGGTATGATTAACAATCTGGTCAGTTAGTGTAGCTGGATTCTGAAACTCAGTGAGTTTGATATAGTATTGCTACTTCTGTGATAATCTCAGTAGCTTAGAGGAAACAGAATGAATGATTGATGATGATATTTATTTGTAGGAATGCACCTTTTTGGGGGGAAATTGTACAACTACCTCAACATATCAGGATATTGCATTTAACAGCAAGTGTTAACTGACTTTTTCAAGGTCATACAGTATTCAAATGAGGGCTAAGGTAATCAAACCCTGGAGCAAAGAAACTTCAGGTCACAGCCTTAACCTTACCTGGGAAAACTGAGAAAGAGGTACATGATCTGAAAAAGGAATCACTCCAGCAACTACCAGGAGATTTGTAATGCAGAGAGTAGCTACTACTGGTCATAGTGATGACAACACTCTTCCTCCATGTGGTGGCATCTATACTAACTGCCAGACATATGATATTAATGAGTTTGATTCACCATGTGATATATGATTTTCAGATCATTGTTATAGTGTGCTTAATGTTTGTTGTGATTCTAAGTACATTGGTACAACTAATGGGAAAGTATGTATGAGTTGCATTTTTCCGTTGTATTGGTACATTTCTGTCATACACCTGTATTTTCGGTATGCCTGGTCTTATGACATTATTTTATGTTTAACTGTATGTTAGTCTAATTGTACAAGTGGCTCAGCACATTGAGTGTATGACTTCATGAGTGCATATACTAATGGCTGTGGGTTCAGTTACCTACCCTTGCTTGTATATTTAGCCACCATTAACAAGTTCAGGTGGGTGCTTATTGTTGCAATTGGGTTATGGAGTAACTCTGCTTCACATGGATAGGAAGCCTGTTCCAAAGAATAAGTAGTCTCTAGAATACATACTTGTCTCTCCAGCTGGTCATATATATATCACAGGCAAGGTTTAAATTTTTAGAGTGGGTAATGTTGGTGCTGTTTGTTTTGCAGATATGCAGCAGGTTCATCAGGATAGGGTCTGACAATGTCTTGTATACATGTAGGAGGCAGAATATAGGATAGGTCCTTGAGGAGATCTGCATAGGACATGTTGCTTATGCTACATATTCTTTTTAGTGAGGAACTTCTGTGGACGATCTAATTGTTGGGGTGCCTGGTTAGGTACAATCCTAAGGGGGCATTGTACTCAGTGACAGGTCTGATAAACGCTGAATATAGTGGAGTGATGACCTCCTTGGACCTTTGTTTATAAGTTGCACAACATAGAATGATTTTCTCACTACTGTAGACACATGATGGTCAAAGGCTAGATTACTGTTTATGTGTCCCCAGCTCCTTAAATTCTGGGTCATCTCTTAAGGGTGTGTTCTCTATATGATAGCTGCAAGGGGTGGATGAATTCCCAAAGGATACTGTTATGCATTTCTTCATGTTTAGTTTTAGTCCATTGCTCCGACACCTGTTACTTGTCTGTGCCAGCCCTTCTTGGAGAATATTTGTGTTGTTGGGGGATTCTATATTCTATGACTGTTCCTAATATGCAATCATCTGCAAATATAATCAGCCAGAGGCCCTTGACATTTGCCTTGACATCAGGGAAATAAATGTCAAAAAGGAACTGTCCTAATACCAATTCCTGAGGGTATTTGCTTGTGACTGCCCTCTTTGGAGAGGTGGACTCCCCAGTTCTATCTTTTTGAGTCCTGTCTTTGATCCAGCTGGTTATTCCCTGGGTAATCTAAGGGATTATACCTAACCTCTTGAATTTTTGAACAATGCCCTAGTGGGGTATTGCATCAGATGCCTTGGCCATGGCAAGGTAAGCAGTGTGAACCTTTTTGCCCTCATCCATTGCTTTGGTCAAATTCTCAAAGAAATCCTCCAGGTTGACTAGGCATGATCTACCATTGATGAAACGAAATTCAGTTGTGTCCAGTGTCTGGAGGTCATTATTGATCAATTCCATAATAATTTTTCCATAGTTTTGCATATGAGACTGGTAAGGCTTTTGGGTCTCAAGTTTCCAGTGTCTGTCGATAGCCCATCTTTTTGCAGAGGAATGACCTTTGCTGTTCTCCATTCATGAGGCACAAAGTCTGTTTGGTGGCTACAGTTAAATAACAATTCCAAATGGCCTGATCGGTCATGTTTCATACTATTAAAAAGGTATTCTGGGATATCGTATGGGCCCATTGATGCAGTGTTCTTGGCCAGTTATATTTGATGGTATTTCCTGAGGGAAGGGTGAGGAAGAGAGGGGTAAAGTTAGAGCTGAATTTGTTGGCTAGTATGTTTGTTATATTGTATAGCTCAGTATACGTGGCTCAATTAACAATGAGCTCTGCATGCAATTGTGTATTGCCTATGAGGTTGCACACTTAGCTAAAGAATGTCTTGTGGTTGTCCTTGGCCTGAGAAGCTAAATTTACCTCAAATTTGGCTTTGATAGATTTTATTTATCTTCTGAGATATTTGTTTAGTTCAATGAGAGTGCTTAATTCCTGCTGCGTGCTAAACCTCCTTATTTTTGCCATTTTTTTCCTTCTGTTATACAGCCTTTTTATGTTGTGATTACACCAGGGGGTTTGTTTTTTATTCATTAGTTATGTACTTCCTGGTTGGTACAGCTGCCTCTGTGCAGCTATTAACATGCTTTTATAAGGTTTCTGTAAACTGTTCTGCATAGGCAGCAGTGTTCTCAGGATTTATGGGGGCTTTACATTTTGCCAGGTTATCACTTAATAGTAGGAAGTTAGCCTTCAAGTAGTTAGCTGGGGTTCTGGGTTTTATTTTTACTTCAAAGGAGACCATTTTGTCATCTGACCTTACCAGCCAAGACATTACACTAGTGGATGTGTAGCACTCTCCAATATTAGTGAGGACCAGATCCAGTATGTTTGCACCTTGGGTCAGCTTATTGACAGTCTAGTCCAGGAAACTGGTGTTTAAAAAAAAAACAAAAATCTATGTGCCTGCATGTTTGGTGTTATATATGATTCACAGTTTATAGTGGGGTATTTAAAGTCATCCATGAATATGGTTTTGGGTTGGATGGTGTGTGTTTCTAATAAGCCTAAGTACATATTATGAGTTTCCTGGGTCTTAGGGAAGGGCCTACAGCTTAGAAGGAAATGGTATGGGACTTTGCATGTGGCAATTTGAATGTGAAGCTTAAGTGCATCGTCCTGTATGACCAGATATATTTATTTTTGATGTAAATTGAGACACCTCCACCTTTAGTTCCTGTCTGTTTTGTAGCTGGTCTAAGTTTGTGGAAAGCATTATAGCTTTGCACTGCCAGTGCGCTATCTGCAGTTTTTAACCAAGTCTCTGTGACTGCGCAGACATCAGCATTTTCAAGGATGAGGAGAGCTTGTAAGTGCTGGAGTTTCTTGTTTAGACTTCTAGTGTTGAGCAGTAACACTTTTAGATTTTCTTGGCTTTGATTTGCTATGTTGGAAATACTTTCACTCTGGCATTGCCTACAAAAAGGCACAATGGAGGAGAACAATGTTTTAGGTAATATTTGAAAGCCTGAATGGGAGGGGTGCAGACCATTCCTGCAAAGCAACATGGTCGGTAGACTATCTCCTTTCATGCTGCTGACAAATATTGCACCCCCTTAAAATGACACCAGAAACTAAGCCAATTATTAAAATTAATAATCTTCTGTTCATATTGTAGCATCATCCTTGGAGAAAGTAAAATACTACTCAATACTAGGCTCATACCAGCCTGGGACACATATTCCTAGAACACCATGATGCCTGTCTTAATGTATTCTAGGGAGGCATATCTCAGGTCATTTACACCCACATGGACTATGACTGAATCATAATGACTGTGCCTTTCTCTTTACTCAGCCTGCTGAGAGGGACATTAGTGTGTCTCATAATGGAGTCTCCAATGGACAGAATGTTGAATTTTGTGGTGGCCTGCCTTATGGGGTTAGAAGAAGAGGTTCCATGAGATGTGGCTGTATGTGTTGATGTGGTGTTGTTTTAAAAGAGTGCATTCAGGGCTGCTGAGAGTATTTGTAATGTGTACTTCACCTACAAAGTCTTTGGGGTTTAGGAGGGTTACATTTAAATGCATTAGCATATGTGGGACTATGTGTCTGCTTTGAACTGTGTGTGATGGGTGCAGCATGTGTACTACTGACAGCCTGATGGACATTAAGAGTGCTTTTATGTGCGAGCTTTGTCTTCAGTGACATTTTGTATCAGTTTGATTGAGTATTAGCTGATTGCCAGTAAGCATAAGGGAATTTCTACATTGCGTCAGGATGCCCATATCCACCAAGCTGGTAATGGAGATCATGGGAACATTCATATCCATGACAACATGCCCTTTTTATTAATTAGCTGGTTGCAGTGAGAATATAAAGCAATGTCAGAGGTATCTGATTTGTAACTCTGGGGGCAGTGCTTGTTACTGTAAACTAGTTGCCCCGTGTGCAACTAGGTATTAGTGAAATTTCAAGAGTGGTTTTACAGGAAAAAAATGTCAGCTCAAGGTGTCTCTGGCTATACAAGCCACTGCCAAAGACTTGAAGGGAAACTAATAAGTAGAGCGTTATGATTTGCAGTATTTAAGGATATATTCTGAAGTTAGGTTAGACAGTAACTAATCAAGCAGTACTTACTGAAAAGAAAGAATTAGCTTTGTCAGGAATAATGAAAAGAGGGGATTTACCTGACTGGTTACTGCATGCCAGCCAGTAGCTGTAACATAGGCAGAGGAAGGATATATCTTAGCTGCATCAGTTCTTTGCATATGTACATTTATCTCCCTTGCCATGTTTCTCACTATCCCTTCTATTACAAGCATTTTTTTTCTTTTTGTCTGTGTCCAATTATTTTCTTATTAAATGCATCAGTATTAAAGCCTGCACCCATTCTTCCAGCAAAGCCAGTCAGCCTACCATTAGTAATAGCAATACCACCACCGACACCCACAATATGCAGGCCCCACACTGTCACAGTCACCTCCACACCTACTGCAGCACCTGCATCAGCATTGCAGCCAATCCTACACTGCATGCTGCTGCTGTTCTACCTTGCCAGTGGAGGTGACAGCTTTGTTACCTGTCAGCAGCTGGAATACATAGTGGACTGGCTAATTGACAGGATGCTGAATGCTCTTTTTGGCCAGTTAGAGAACCTCCTCCAGTGAATCTTTGAGATGTATGCCTGTCCCAAACTGGGTCCACCATCCAAGTCATGGCCCTGTACTGAGGGAACCTAGGTTGGTGAATAAGCTCCTACTGGATCATAGCTGGCAGGAACTGCAGCTATGAATCCCCATCCTATCTGCCAGCCTCATGTCTCCCTCCTTATTGTGTATATGTCTACACCCGTTTGTTGTCCAAACCTCCCCATCACCATAAGATAATGACTTGACCTCCATCTCCATTATGCTCCCCCTCCCTCATTGTGTTAGCACATCCTCTGTCCATCTTGTGTGTCTTCTATGTTTGTTTGTGTATCCCTTTTAGCTACCCTAACCCTGTTACCTTCCTGCTACTTTCCCAAACATACCTAGTCTTCAGATATGCAAACAGGCCCTTGACCCAGAAAAAATAAATAAATTGCCCACATTCCCTACCTCTGTCCTGCTCATCCCTAGGTTTCACCTTATGTTCTACCTTCAGTATGCACCCCGTTTCATACCTTTCCTAGATATTTGTTATATTCCCATTTCCAGACTTAACTTTGATGAAAAAATAAATCAGCACACGTAAAATATGGCCCTTACAGGCTTTGCCATTATTTTTCTTTTTTGCTGATATTTTGCACGCAGGATCACACACGACCTCACAGAGGTGGGCACATTACAAATGAACACTGTATGTGTTTCTATTTTACTTGAGGATACAATGACTAATATAGTATTTCTGCAGTTTCTGCTGCAGCCACTAACAGGATATTGAACCAGCTCACTTCATCATGCTGACCCCCCCTGTACTCAATATTCATTCATAATCAGCATAGGGCCTCATTGTCCATACAAGGTAAACAGTAGAAGACTGCCTATCACCATATCCACCATCTTTCTAAATCCTAGAAGAGTGTATGAGCTTTTCATATTCTTTTTAAATCAAGCAAAAGTTTTTTGCTCATTGAATGGATCTCCTCATATCACTTGACACATATAGTATACCTACAGTATGTTGTGAATACTAAAGCATGGCATACAAATAATTAAATAATATATATATATATATATATATATATATGCGTGTGTATGTGTATATATGTTTTCAACTGTAGCTTCCTTATCAAGAGCCTATAAAGGTAAGATAAACATTTAGTAAGTACATTTCTACACTTCTGCCAAAACATCATTCCACAGACTCAGACATATCATATACTAACATTAACAATGATGTACCTCATTTTAGACATTTTTTGGTGAGGTGTATTCAGGTACACAAAGGGATATCACTTAAATATTTTTTATCATCTTTATTAGAATATCTCCTTTGGTCACACTGAACCCTATCAATTAATTCATTTCTGGTCAGTTTTCTTTAAAAGTTAAATTGAAGCGCATACGGACATAAAGACAGATTTTTTAATGAATATCCCTTATCACTGGTGTCTACACTTAAGCACAAGATTCCTTTTCCTAGTATACAAAGTCACCACATTATACAGACCCATTCCAGAAGCTATGTTTAAAATAGCAGAAATAATGCAATAAGTATAATACTTAATTATCTAAAGAAGAGTAATAAATGGATTTTGGTCCACTGTTTGCTGGCTCTACCATGTTTTTGTAATTCCTTGATGCCTTTGAGCCGTGCAGTAGCCGTACATGCAGAGGTCTGATTGCACTAAACAAGAGTAAGCCAATTACGTTTTTTACAATCTTTTCATAGTTATAAGGGATAGTAGAATAAATCTGGTGTATTCTAGATCAGTCTGCAATGATGAAGCTCACCTTCAATCATAAAACAGATTGCAGAGCTATTTCAGTAATAATAATAATATATGTAAACAGATATATCTCTTTCAACTGGAGTGGCACTATAAATATTTAAGTTTGAAAATTCAAAATTGTTACACTGGACCCAGAATAGATTTCAGTCACTAAATGAACAAAAAAAAAGATCTATGAAAGTATTATATGATGTAAGAAGTAGCATCAAACAAGCCGCGATGGTACAGCGGAAGCATTGTTGCCTCACAGCAAGAGGTTCTCCTGTTCGATTCTCAGCTCAAGTGCCTTCTGTGTGGAGTCTGCATGTCCTCCCTGTGGTCGAGTGGCCTCCGAAAGACATGCGTGAATGGGCATACCTTCGTTGAAGGCTGGGCATCGGGCTGGCAACTTGGCACCATAAAAATCTACTGCCAATCATTAGCGGACCGAAGTTCAGCTGTGGCGACCCCTAACAGCCGAAAAGACAAACAAGAAGTAGCATCAAACAGTACATTCTCATGCACCTAACATATTATATATCACAGTATCTACCTTATACCTAATTTAATCTCTCAAGGTTACTAGGCATGATTATTAAAGTTTAGAGTTACATAGCATAACATGTGTAAGTTCCAGTGCTGCCTGATTAGTTTCTCCTTGAAGAATAGCCAATAAAAGGTGTTTTGTCATATACGGCAAGTCCAGTAATGCATGAATGACATTTACTAGTGATGATGTCATTGAACCATTAAAAGGTATGATATGGGCAGTGCTGAAAAAGTTAAAAACATTATAAAAACAATTGTGGAAGCCCACCTACAGAGTCAGTAGGTTACGTAAGCAAATACTAAGTGAGCCATGTATTTCACTCAAGGGACGAATAACAATTAAAAGAAACAATGTAACACAGTGTGGTCAGTCTTTGGGGGGGTAGATTTCATAACAGCACTATTAATGAGTTTGGGGGTTATTACCCTCTGAATTAAAAAGCAAAAAAAAGAAAAGAAAAATAAAATGTTCTCTGCACGTTGCATGGCCTTTCACAACCATTATAAACAAATTTCAGAAAACACTTAGTATGATATTGCAGACAACACGTTGCATAACAAAGCCCCTTTTCTTGCTTTAATAATTCCATTTATATCATACTTATTGATCAGATAACGTTTTGTGGCATTAGGCTCCTTTATTTTCATTTCATCTATATCATGAGTAGCAGATATGTACTTTAAGAAACTTCATACTGTAATGGTTATGCTGACATTTTTACATGCCATTAATTTAGTGAGCAGTAAATAAAACAGTACCACAGAGACAGCTGTTACCTTCCTTAACTGCTCAGCAGGCATAAATCCTAACCACATTGCATATAATGTTTCAAGGCTCTGGAATCCTGAAGGAGGCTTCTGAAACTAGACCTCCTCTGCAGTGATTAACAAATCTGTAAAATGATGACACATTCTGACAAGAAAAATAAATTTAAAGAATAAGTAAGAAGAAATGGTCTAGACAGTCAGCTAACAGAACAGTTAGAGGTATTAACATGGCTTGACAGATTAGCGTTTACTTCTCTGTTATTTTCAAATGCAACAAAACCCTGGAGCAACATTTCAAAGGTTGAGTATTCACATTTCTAATGGCTATATTTCAACAACGTGATTAAAGCATGTTCGTTTGTTGATTTAACATCTGAAATATCCTATAAGCAATATCTGGATGGCTTTCCAGTTTTCATTGGATGACTGATGTTACACCTATAACCATAGGATATTAGTAGCAGGCAGGGAAGCAGATGATTAGTGTAAAATATTTATTGATGGGCCAATAACAACTAAAACAGTTACACTGGATAAGCAAAGTTTTTGTTATCTGCCTTAGAAGTTTATTGTTTTGTTTTTGAAATTCTGAGATGATCACATATATTCAGAATTCAGTCAGCCTAACAAAAGAAGCAGAGTATATTACTTTATGAAATTATCCAATAAACTACATACATTGCTATTGCCAGGATTACACAATGTTGTTTCTTACTTTTTGTTTTAGCTGGCATCAGTCCTTCAAAGAAAAAGACATGGACACTCACAAACTTTTTCTGTCACTGACAATATTTCTTTCTCTGTGTCTCCTTTTATTGTGGATGAGACTTTTTAATGTTTCTATTGTAGCTTAAAACATATAACCATAAATTAAAAATAAATAAATAAGCAATAAGACCAAAATATACCACATCAAAAATAAGGATTAATCAGCTTGTTTTGTGTTTTATGTCCCTCTGTGACATACTGACCCATACATTTCACCTTCCCTACCTGATTTTGTCACTAATGGTGGATGTGAGAGGTGAGTAAAACTGGGAGGTAGTCCACTGCAGCTCAGATTTTTCTGATGCATCAGATCCCTCCCTCTACTTGCATTGGTTAGCTAGCTAGGTAACTGTGGAACCTGCTATTCCAAGCCTTGGATGGCTGGACTTTTCTACACATCAGCACCTTGGCTGGAGTTGGCACCCTCTTTTTCTGGGTTACATGTGCAGTCATAGCTGTGTATGGAGTTACATTTCAGGCCCTTCCATAACAAGGTGCCTCTGTAGTGGGGCACAGTCATCTCACTCTTCCAAGGTGGGGGCAAGTAAGCACCTGCTACTCACTCACACCCCTTCCCCAGTCAGTTTCTCCAGTGCCCAGGCTGTTGATTAAATGAAAGTCAGCTGGAGCATAGCCATGCTTCCACGTCACTGTGCCACAAAATCAGCCTACATTACAGTGACAACAAAGAAAAAGAAACTGCATTTCAATGCACTGACCATCTGAGAAGCACAGTGTACTAGACATTTCGACAAATGACAACACTCAGTAGTAGGAACTAAACAAAAGTATGAGCTACAAGGATGTTAAAAATAGAGGGCTGCAGCCTAGGAATATGAAGATGTTTGTCTCTTTGCAGGGAGGAAGTATTTTGTGGAAGAGATGAGGGGGAGACATTTATCAGAAGCTGGGGCTGTTGGTAGGTGCCAGTCAGTGAACTGTTTTGTATGACAGCAAAGGAGGACCTCAGGAAGACCTGATTTAAAAAGGCTTGGATTTTACCAGAGTTTGGCAGTTTTGCTGGTGGCAAAGACCTAAATAAACAATAGGAAATCATGTTTTATTATTTCCTGAGAGATTTTTGGATTCATTTATTGAATTGTCATTGTAAATAAAGCTCTAGGAATTTATGTAATCAACATCTAGTGTGCCATGCTAGTGAAAAATGTAAGGTAAACTTTGGTTGTCCCATCAAATTGCAATGTTCTGTTCTTTGTTTACAGCCTGCAATGTATCTACATTTGAGATTTTTTTCTCCAGTCAAGATGAAAGTAAAGGAAAGAAATTGAAAGAGACTTACTCCCTAACTAAAAAGAGAGTAAGACTTGGTTACCTGAGGAGACAAATAAATACTTGCTTTTCTTGATGTTTGTGTAACTGAACTACCCAATTTTGCATTGTTTATAAAAAGGGAATGCTTTGTAAAACTTGTGGATGCTACACTACAAAATAACATGGTGATGAATCAGTTTATGTTGGCCATTCAGGAGTATAATAAGGTAATCAAGAGGCACTTAGCTAATCAACATTACCAGATGATTAAGAAATTGATTGTACTTAAGGAAGGGGTGACAGCTAATGAAGCATTATTTAGAATTCAGGAAACTAAACCTCTAACTACAAAGGTTCAGATGCTTGCAAACACCCAGAGTATATAATTAAGTTAATCAATATATTTTAAAAGTGAGAACAAGCTGCACATTGATAACAATTGCTTAACTACCAATACTTTACCTAATAAAATGTGATCCGACAAAGCTGTTAAGGATGGAAACATAACTGCTGTGCCTAACAAAAATGTGAGTTTTATCTAAGCTGTTAGTAAAAAATATGGATATTATGCTTTTCAGAAATGTGTTATCTAATCAATATGTTATAATGAACCTGTGCCAACAGACTAATAAAATAATTGCTAGACCAGTAGAGTCAGCCCTTTATACATGTATCATGACTAAATTATCCAATGGACAGTATTGATAGATCGGAAAGAGCTGAAAGCATTACTGGAGTCTAGGAGCATGGTTACACTTGCTATAGAAGCTTATGCCTACATGTATTAAATCTATGACAAGAGAATAATAGAAGTGATGTGTAGTTTTGGAGTTAGTAAAAATATCCTAATCTAACACAAAATGTGGCAAAAGGTCAAGATTTCCCCCCATTTCAGCCTACTCTTTGCATTGCGTGGTGGTAGGGGGTGAGGTTGAAAATATACTTAAATTAAATACCCATTCATTGAATGCAAAAAATAAAAAAATCCAAGTTTTTGTCCAGTGGTTAAGAATTATTTTTTACAAGGTTTTAATAGTTTGGTTATGAAAATGTGACATCATTCTTTGATACATACCAGCCTTTTACTTTCAATCTTACCAGGATAGAGTGGACAGCTTTGAAGCAATTAATTGGAGTCATAAGCATCCGATAATAATTAAAGAAGCTGATAAGGGTGGCATTTAAGCAACTATGGATGAAGCTTTTTATAAGGAAATCTGCTTGCAAGAATTAAATTTAGGCGCATATGGAAAATTAAGTGGGGATTCAACAGGAGCATATGTACATGAATGTAAAATATTAGTGAAATGATGTTTCAATATGGGTATATTGTCAAAACAACAGTTACAATTCCCTTTACAGGACTTTAATGAAAATCTATGTTTTCTGCATTAACCAAGAATCTTAAGTCTATGTGTAATATGCCCATACACCCACTAATATCTTTAACTGCTACCTTATTGGAAAATCTAGGTGGTTTATTAGATTTTTTATTTTGCAACCTTTAGTTGTTAGGGGTGAATCTTATATCAATGAAACATTCTAATTTCTGAATAAGCTTAAAAACATGGAGGTTCAAGAAGCCTCTTTTCTAGACGCCATAGATGTCCTTTCATTATAAACTCGTTTCCCCAACCATGTAGGTTTGCAAGCTGTGGCATACCTCTTACCAGATAGTCCCTAAAAGAACTGTATATTATGTTTGTTGGAATATTGCTTATCATCCAATTAGTTTTACTTTGATGGGACTTTCCTCCTTCAAAAGAGAGGACTGGCTACGGGAGCTAGTTTTGCTGTATCATATGCCAATTTATTTATGAATTGTTTTTGAACAATGATATATTTACTCTTCGGTATACAATTTACCGGTAAAGTTAGTAAATATGACATTTCTTTTTGGATGTAAAAATTGTTTTTGCCTAATAAATTGTTATTTATTTCATTCTATAGATATGAACATATAGTACTAATTCAGTATTGTGGGGAAGTGGATGCAATCCATTATGTACAATGAAGGTTTAACCTAAAAGGGAGTTTATACAGGTAGGTACACTGCATAATCCCCCGGATTCTGCAAGCCTTGCACGGTGTGCAGGATCAGTGCAGGAGCTTTAGCAAGCAATATGTCTGCCGTGCAATCCAGGAATAGCCTGCAGGGGAGTGCATGAGTGTTCCTGCACTAGTCCTGCACAGACTAAGCCCCTGTATGCAAGTCACTCTATTTGCAGGAGAAATCCATGCAAATGAGGTGAATTAGCGATCCAGGAAGCTTGAAACTGGCCATGCAGGACTAGTGTAATCTGCAGAAATGTACTCGGTTAGTAACCGAGTACATTTCTGCAAAATCCAAAACGGAGCCATGACAGCTCCAAATAAAGGTTGCATATCACTCAGGAAGCATGCCAGTGGCCAAGTATAAGGCCATTGGCATTGCAAAAAGCTTAAAAAATAAAAAAAAAATCATCTTTTATTTTTTTTTAGCCGATCTCAGCTGTTTAAGCGTAGGACAGCGGCATGTAAATGGGATCGGGGGGAAAATAAGAAAATAAACCTAAAATAAGCATTCTAACTAAAATCACTATTCTGCCATGAAAGTTAATGGCAGGCAGAAGACAACATGGCCAGTGAGTAGTAATTGCTAAGGGGGGAGGCTCAGTGTGGGACATGTAACTAAGCATTAGCAGGCAATCCAATGCAAATGAGGGGAATGATAGTGAATCCCAGATTTCCCCAGCATGCTAGTCAGGTCCCAATAGTGTAAGAGTAGGAATAGCTTGGTGAAAGGCTAGGAGTTAGCTGACATCATAGGTTGGGGTGTTAGGCATACTGTAAGCAGATTGAAGCCCTGTGGCTCGGGTTTGCTCCTAGCTTAGCAGAGCTAAGCAAGGTGGTGTGTCTGAGGCTGCCTAACTCTCTTTACACTGCCTAAGTGGGTGTGTTCGCCGTACACCAGGTTTTAAAGGAAAAAAAAGTTAAAGCAGGAAATAGCAGCTCTGTGCACATTTGAGCACTCAGTTTGCATGGCGTGACCCCAGGCTTAAACAGGAAGGCAATAGGAAGGGAAATCAGCAGGAGGAAGGTAATCAAGAAGAACTAGCATAGCTGGCAGGTGAACTGTATCAGAATCAGCCAATTACACAGGCAGCAGCCCAGCCCAGCCCAGAACACTACTATAAACTATGCAAACACCTTCCCCTCTGGTTTGTCCAATACTATACACCACCGGTGTATACAAGCGGGGAACTTTTAACAAACAAAACTACAACATGATAGGGGCTGCAGCAGACAACATAGAACAACATCTGCAAGAGGCTGAGGGTGGTGAGGATGTAAATGCTGCCGATCAACCCACAGTGAGGAAACGGAGAAGAGTGTACAGACCCAGGGTAACCTACCAGGGGCTACATGAGCCAGAGATAGTGGAGCACTATAGAGTGGACAAAGACCTCCTACAGCAAATTGTTGAGCTGTGCCGGCCATGCCTGACACACTGAACTGACTGAGGGCAACCCATCCCAGTGTATACCAAGGTATGTGTAAGCCTAGGAATATTAGCCACAGGTACCTTCCAAAGCTCAACTGGGGATATCATGGGGATCTCACAGACATCAGCATTCAGAGTATTTCACCAATTCCTGGATGCCATGTCAGCACATGCCAGTGAGCACATATATTTTATCAACACCCATGAGGTGTTGGCCAGCAATATGCGTCTCTTCCACCAAATAGCAGAATACGCTGAGGTAGTGGGTGCTATAGACTGCACGCACATACGCATCAAAGCACCACCCCTGTGATCAGAGTAGGGCCTACATCAACCGCAGGGGCCTCCCCTCATTCAACTGCCAGGTCGTGTGTGATGCCCAGAGCATTATAATGAATGTGTGTGCTGGCTGCCCTGGAAGCTGACTCAGCTGTACCAGAGATTTGCCAATGGGGGCATTCCCTATGGTCACCTAGTGGGGGATACTAGTTACACACTGGAGCCTTGGCTGATGACACCCATCAGAAATGCACACAGACTTGAACAAGAACTCCATAATGAGGCACACGCACAGACCAGACTTATAATACAGTGTGTGTTTGGGTTGCTCAAGTCACTGTTCCACTGTCTGGACACATCCGGTGGAGCCTTGCAGTACTCACCAGCTACATGTACTCAAATTGTTATGGTATGCACCATGCTACACAATATGATCCTGCGGAAACAGCTGCAGCAAGAACAGCACGGGGCAGAGCCACACAGCCACCCACCAATGCCAAGACCTGCACAGGCACAGAGTGACTCAGAGGAGGAACAACCTGAGCATGCCCCAGTAGGCAGATAGAGGCATGCCCAGTATGCCCTGGCCTTGGCAAAGAGGCAAGACATAGCACATACACTGACACAGTAGGGACCCAGTTAATGACAGCTCTCTCTGACTCACACATACAGTAAAAGGGATGCCAAACATGACATTACCTGTGCTCAACCATGTATAGGGAGTGTACTATGTGCATCCAACACAGGCAGCCCTCCAGCATCATCTTCAATTCTGGCACACCCACAAGGTAAGTCAATCAACCTACCAATTGCCAAATGGAGTAGAATGTGTCGTTACCTGTATCTATGGTATGGATGTGAGCATGCAAGTGAATTGGGTGGCTGAATGTTATGGCAGCAGATAGTAGACATCCATAGTGGCACCATGACATCTGTAACACATACTGGAGTCACCATAGTAGCTAGTACTACACAGAGTGACAAAACCCACTGCAGGAAATGTGCTGGGCGACATGTGCATCCATATGACTCACACATGTCAGTCAGGGAGGTTCACATACCCAACAACAGTCTCAGCCAGCAGGAAAGGTGTAGACAAACCCAAACAGAGCCTGTGTTATGGCCTCTGAATGATTCCTACATAGACAGACTATAGCAGGTCAGGCAGTGGGATGTTAGTTCTGAAGGGTAGGAAGTCAGACACTAATATGTAGGGCAACCAAAGCTAAGACCTGTAGTACACTGATATGCCTCTTGTCAGTATGATAGGTTAGAATACAGAATGAAATGGAGTACCTGACATACCAGTACAGTCACAGCAAATGTGTACAAGTGCCAGGTGTAACCCCCATCCTATGTAGACATGTAGAATCAGTAAGGTGTGTCCACCCCAATCATGTGTAGAAATGTAGAAACAGTCAGGTGTGCCCCCATATTCCTTTGTAGAAATGTAGTAACAGTCAGGTTTGCCCCCCCCAATCCTGTGTAGAAATGTAAAAATAGTCAGGTGTGTCCCCCCAAAACCCTATGTAGAAATGTAGTAACAGTAAGGTGTCCCCCCCCACTCCCATGTAGACATGTAGAAACAGTCAGAT
>NC_056729.1:1999218835-1999221335 GCF_019279795.1 Protopterus annectens | reverse complement strand
TGCTCATTATCAGCTGATGGCCTCTGCCTGAATTTCAGACCTTCTCTAACCGATTGCATGTGGAACAGCTGTGGTAACACTCCCATAGCCAATTGCATGGAAACACACTCCAATATCTAGGAACATCTTGTTGGTGTTGGGCCTTTCATTCACTGTGAGCAGGAACTCGATCTGTTGTTTGGCAAACAGCATCTCAGGTAGATTGGGGATTTACCTCTAACAACATAAACTGTAGAAACAGGCCAACACACAGGAGGGGGATGTGCCTGACCTGACTACAGACTGTAAGTGCTGCTATACTGCATTTGGAATAATGTTGGTTTAACAGGGTGTGTGTGGATATGGCTGTCCTACATGATTTAATACCTGCCATGTCAGCACTATGTTTATGAGGGAACCCCCATCTGTAGGGTCATCTGCAGACTTGACAGTGTGTGTGGTGCCTTTTGTTTCATGTGTTACCCACAGAGCACCTATCTGTGAACTGCAGAAGGTAGTGTGAGGATTGCAGTCTGTAGATAGTGACAGCCGTGAGAGTTACTGACTTCATATCCCTCATAGGACATATGTTGCAACAAACCCTGTTACAACAGTACATGTATGAGGTTATCACAGCAGCATGTCAATAGTGGCCCTGTGTATGTGCCTCCAGCCACAACCCTGTCAACCTTTGTACGTATGTCGTGCATGAAGAGGTGCATATGTGCTGTGCACCATAATTAGTGTCATCATATCTGATAACAAGCCAGTGATATATCCGACTGCTACACATGTTATGTACAGTAAGGGTTATATTTGATAACATAACCTGGGCATTGTGTGGTTGTGTGTACAGTACTGAGGTCTGTGTATTTATGGTGATTGTCGACAGTATGTGTATTGTTAATATGTACCTTGACCTGTGTACAGACTGTGGTAGATGTCATTGTTTTTGGTCCTATTCTATCTGATGTTACATGCTGCTCCACTGTATGTTACCCTATCGGCTTACATGTTTGTAGGGCCATACATGCACACATCCCGTACCACAGACAGGCATTGGACCACACTGTGTAGCGGCACAGTATATGTAGGATTAGTGTGTGAGTGGGACATATAAGGTTGGTGTCGAACAGATAATCCATTTACTGTAATATTACACTAGCATACCATATGTGGCTGTGACTGTGTTCACATTGGTTGTGGATATGCACTGTCACACAGGTGTATGTAACTCTGTGCTGTGGCATGCCTGTAGACCCTGCTATATATGCAGTTACATGTACACTTCCTCATAGGAAATGTAGGCCAGTGTTGAGCCAGTCTGCCTGTACCCTGCACAGTGCTTTGTTACATGTCTAGCAGCTTAGTGTACTTATCCAGTGAGATATAATGTCCAGATACTTGCCAGATGTACTGCTGCCGGGCCACCATAACAGTCATGTATGTCAGACAGAGCAGTGGGATGCTGTACAGATGTATGTCAATATCTAGTGGGTAATATGTGGCCATGGTACCTCTGTACCAGCAGTTATTATGTGGCAAGACAGACAGGGGTGTGTGAATGCATAACCTATGGGGGCAAATGTATACCAGTAGTTACGTGTTATACCCATCTACATGGCTGTTAATATCCACATTGTCAGGATTGGTCCACATGTCTTGCATTAAGGGGTTATGTGTATACCTCTGGACTGTCCAGAGTGTGTCAGACTGTCCACATATATTGGCCAATATCTCTGCTGTTGTTCAGAGGATCATTATGTTCTAGCAGTGGTACTGTACTATGATGTCCTTAGGATGTATGTCAGTAGGCAAATGGCACACATGTTAAAAACAGATGTGATCTCCCACACACACCATGTCTGTGAAGACACTCCCTATTATAGTAGCAATAGTCTACAAATATACCTGCTATACATACCTGACAACCCCTTGCACTAGGGGCTGAGGTAGGTGATTTTTTTTTATGTGGGGAAAACCTGTAGATGATTTAAGGACAGGTTTAATGAGCATTTACTGGACATAAGGAATAGCAAAATGACCAATGCTTTGAGCAGGCATATTTCTAAAAATAAGGACCACAGTTTTAAATTTTCTGTATTGCAACAGTTGGTTAAGGATCCCCAAAGAAGAGTGCTTGATGTGCATTTAGACATTTGCGAGTTAAGGTGGCAGTTAAGGTTAAATGCCACCCAGCCACCTGGTATTAATGAGAATGTGAATATTGCATGTTTATTGAAGTTAAAAAATATTTTAGGGTAAAAACAAAAGTTTTAGATAACATAACTGGTTGTAATATTTTTACAACACATTTTTTAAGTGTTTTTACTTTAGGCAATAATTAAGTGTGTTTTTCTGATGTGTAATTGCCATGTAGTGTGTTTTTATGTAATTTGGATTGTTGGCATATTTAATTATTTAATAGGGTGTTTTTTTTGTATAAAAGGGCTGGGTTGAAAAATTAGCATTGTTCTGAAGACGTCCCTCCAATAGGGGAAGAAAGCACTCAACCAGTGTA